>NC_042494.1:4739523-4765964 GCF_005508785.2 Acyrthosiphon pisum
TTTGACTCATTTTGAGCTGTTTACGGACATTGTAAGTTTTCTAATTTTTTTTAGTTTTTTTTTCTATAAATATCAATAAAGTTTTATCTATTGGGCCAAAAAAAGTGTAAAAAAATTAAATACAAAAGCTCCTGATACATTATTACAATGGCAGTTGAAAAATATTGAAAATACATAGGCACAATTTTTTTTTATAAGCATTTGAAGTTAAAATGTTGACAAAATTTATCAAATTTAAAATTTAATAATTATTTTGTAGTTAAAAATTTATAAAATTCTCAATTTTTATATCTAAGGCTTGAAAATTTAAAACAATATTCCATGTAAGTAATTAATTCTGTTACCAAAAAATCTAAAAATACATTTACACAGTTTATTTTTATAGTAATTTTAAGTTAAAATTTGGACGAAATTACATATTAAAAAACCTGGAATAACTATTTTAGTTATTTTGTTGGGATTGTATAATATTACTTGTGGGTACTTGAAACTTCTAAAGTATACTATTATATATCTATGATAGTACCACGGTTTGTTGTTGATGTATAACGCGTTACCTGATGGATATTGTGATATGATGAATTTGGAATTTATTATTAATACCTTTTATAGGTCAATTTTTTTTTAATACTATAGGTAAATATACCTATAATAGGTATGTCTAATACCTAGACTGACAAACCGTCTCCGCTCAGAATCGTTTTTCTTATACAGTGATATTATATCATTGAATTCAAATTTAATACTATCCATTATACAGTGACCCACTTGTAACCTATTGTACAGCAGAGCGACATCCACTTACCCACCTTTTTTTTTATTGAAATACTTCTTAAATAACACAAACATTGATCTCAAAATGGTTGTGTTTTAAATAGATCTAATGTACTGAGGAACCCTGCTGCTTTTGCTTTATCTGGTTTTTAAACTTGTAGATGAATTATCTGAGGCATATGATTTTTACATTTTAAATTCAATATAGGATTAAGCATAACGCACATCTAATGATAATATAAAAACTATTGTTTGATTTTATTAGACACATAATTTAATTTAATATGTATATTTACAATTAATTTTTATTACCTATTTAACAATTTATAAATCTGTCCACCACCCAATTACTCCTAAACCAGGTTCTCTTACTGTGCCAACAATTGAATATGGCGATTTTGATTTTGATGTTGCTATCTCACCGGTGTCTAAAAGCCCGCTGTCCACTCCTGGATGCGTATCGACAAACTGTTCTGAAACGACACGAAACCTAACTGTCTCACCTATGTCCATGTGCAACTCAACTGTATCGCCACAGTTATCGTATTCCCACACCCACACTTTGTCTTTGGTGTCAAAACGACTGGGATTTTGCATGTTTGCTGCAGGCACAAATATGTCTTCAAAAAAACCGGTCGTCAGTACAGCTCCATCCGAACTGGAGCTCTTTACTTTGCCAATGAGTATTTCTTCTACAAATGGTCTGCAACATGAGAAATATGTTGTGTACAATTTAATCGACGCTGCAACCACCGCTAAGGGGTGCAATTTGGGGAGTACCTTGGGTGTCTAATGTCTGTATGCATAGTCAATATGGGTATCACATAAATTGGCTCTGCATACAGACATCAGAGTTTTTAAATTATCACCTACATAATTTATGCCTTTGTACTATAATCAACCAGATAATAAATAATTGTTATTCTTTTATATTAATAAAATAATATGTGCAGTCATTAAAAAATATGTGATTATTTAATGTAGAGTTGTGAGGGTGGGTAAAAGTGTTTTTTCCGTAGTTTTTTCATTGGAATTTCGCTAGTGCAGGTCGTTGGTACACACCTGAAGACGACGAATCTAAATCGCACTTTTGAAAAATACGCTCCCTCGCTCGGGTATATTATCGAATCACCGATTTCCAAAATATCGAACAAAGACAGACACAAGCCGACGTCCATCACCACTTTGTTGGCGAGCATCGAATTGAGGTGTATGATGATCCGGGACATTTGATCATCTTCTAAATGAGTCGGCTGCACCTTCACGACCTCTTCAAATTCACTGACGATAAACATCTTAATATCTCACACCTTAGATCATAATCCACAATTGTATGATATGATATTATATTATTACGATTTACGCCTCATACTAACGACTGTCGTAGCACAGAATAGATGAAATTTCATCTATTCTGTGGTCGTAGTGTCGTGCAATGGTAACTCTTGGTCAAGTAATTAGTTACTTACTTTATCATGCAATACGTAATAAACACGAATGCACGATTATTTTCTTTAAATACCCTTGGGCAAGAAGAACAGAATAGATCATTACGGAAAGCGCAAGATTCTAAAGAAGTTCCTTATAATCGTGAGAAAACGTTATTAAGTCCAACTGAAATATTCCGAAATTCCGTACTTAAATATGATGCACAAACGATGAACAATTATTATCATGGACATAACCTAACGGCAAACCGCAAACACGACCTTGCGTTCTATTATCACAGAACAACGCTATTATCATAATAATATTATTATTATTCTGCGCATTCATCATATTTATCAATGTTTTATTATTGTTCGACCACGAATCACGATATCCGTATACCACGTGAGTACAATTACGTGAGCCACTACAATTAATAAAAACATCATCTACTCGACTATAATTCATCTACGGTCTACGGTCGACATCACAAACCAATATTCACAGTCACACATATTATAATTTTACATAGTTTATTAATTACAACTGAATAAAATGCCTGTGAACTATAATAAAAAAAAGTTGGGTAAAAAGATGAAGAAGACGCCTAACGTTACGTGGTAAGTTTTGTATAACAAACTGTCTTTAACATAAATAATATTATACTATGATTATTTATTAGGTGCATGTATTTATTTTCAAATATATGTGAATTTCGCTGTTCGTCATAATAAAAATAATTACCATTTACCGTTGGGCATTGTATCGTCAAAACATATGAGGAAAGATGAACGATAACTATATAGAGCAGAGGTATTCAAACTGTGCGTCGCGGCTCCCAGGGGCGTCGCGAGAGTTATCGAAGGGAGCCACGTCATATAATTGAAAACCAATAAATATTTTAAAATATTTTTACGAAAAACGTTTTTTATTATCATTGAGGCACACCGGTTGGGAAACGTTGGATTGTTTACAGTCTACACTCTACTATAATCATTCGCTAAGTATAGCTTTAATTGATCGCGTAAGTCGCAATAGCGACAGCGATACCATCAACTGCCATCGTTAAATCATCAATGCGTATGTCGTGTTTGGCAGTATTAGTCGCGAGTTAAATTATCAGTCATTTTTAATTTGGGAGCCGTCAACATTTTGTGAAGACTCAAAGGAGCCTTGGGATGAAAAAGTTTGAATACCTCTGATATAGAGAAAGACCTTCTCTATGCGATAATTAAAATTACTGTACAGTGATAAAACTATAAACAATTAGTTGCATAGGTGTGCGCAGGAATTTGGTATGGGGTTTGCCATAAATAAAATTCGCCACTATCCCTTAAATGCGACTTAATAAACCTAACTTAACCCTCTACCACAACTTCCAACTGCCACTCAAAAAAAAAAAAAAAAATTGTATGCAAATTCACAAAAACTCATATTGGTTAGTACTTATCCTTGTAGCTATTTGTTACAAAATTTTTTTTATATATTTCAACAAATAAATCATTATAAAAATCAGTTGGTATTTTTCATTATTTTTTTATAAATATCTTTTAATAACAAATTATAATATACCTACATTAGAATATTAAATAAAATCATTACATCACTCAACAAAAAATCAAATATTTAATAATAGAAAGTTATAGGTTTTAGATTTTTGTAAGTAAAAGTAGAAATAGGTACATACTTGAAATAGAAATTAATATTATCATTATTACGGCCAATCTTAAACATTGAATGGCAGCACAGACTATAAAGGTATAAGTCTTAACTCTTAAGCTATATCTCAGTCTGTGAACGGAAGTGATTAGTTATTTCAGTGGTTGTTGTATTTTTAGATTTATAGATTATAATAACCAGAGCTCGTAAGTTCATGCACTAAAAAATGCCTAAATAAGCATGCACTCAAAATTGGCTAAATATGCATAGAAATATGCCTTAAAAAATTAAAAAATATACATATATATGTATTAAATATCTAAAATTATGCACTTAAAAAACGGCAAACAATGTATCATGCGTGTTTATTTAGTCATGAATGTAACTGTCAATAATTACACGTATGATTATACGAAGACTCAACAATGTTTTATTGTGTTATCAGTAGGGTTTGGATTTGAATACAATATAATCAATAAAAAAAGCAATTACAAAATTTACTAAAAAGTTGAATAGATTTCAGTTGGTTTAACTAGTTTGTATTAAAAAAAATTAACAACCATGTATGAAAACAATAAATTAACTTGCTGTAACAATTAACAAATACTTCATCGATTTCGTCGATAATAAATCCCATTAAAACTATAACAAACATAACATTGACAGTGCTGTCTTCACAAGCTCTTATCGATTTGTTTCATTGATATGTATAGAAAACTATCAGGTCAATTGATATTAAAACACGTTCAAATTTAAAAAGAGAAAATAGAGAAATAAAAAAGGTTCAGCCATTATCTTATAAATTATAGAAATACATTTTAATTTAAAAATTATATTTCTATTGTTATCAAAAAAAAGATATTTACCTTCAAATCCAAACCCTAGAAATCAGTTTCATATTATAATATTATATAAATATATTTTATGTATGCCCAGCCTTTGAAATTTTATTTTAAAATCAAATATAATAATTTTCTTTTGTTTCACCATCTGGTACCTAAAGTACCTAATTATTATTTAAATTTTGAGATTTTTGTGATGCCATTTTTCAATTGATTCTATAGTTAATATTGAGGTTAATATGGAATTTTTTAATTTAGTCCACTCATAAAAGATCATTGGAATGATAAAGTATCAGTTGCTAAGAATTTAAGTAACTTTGGACTTACAAATAATCCTAGCAAATCCATTTCAACTGGATTCACTAATACTCAACCACAAGTACAAGGCGAAGAAATTAAAGAACAAAATAAAAAGGTTAGTGAAACAATTATGGAAATAATAAAAAAAAAATGATTAATAAAAATAAGCTAGTGTCAGTGAATCTTATAGAATATAAAATGAGATATTTTTCTTTTAGCGTAAAAGAGAGCCAAAGCAACCACAAGTTGTCAAAATGTTGGAAGAGCAAGCAAATAAACCTACAGGAATCAAGCAAATAACATTACCTCCTGGCACGATAAAGTTCATCACTGGTCTTATGGAGAAATATGGAGACAATTATAAGGTTAACTTATTACTAAAATTGTTTAATTATTGTTGGTTTATTAGCTTATCAATACAATTCAATATTGATATAAAAAAATGAATTTTCAGACTTTTCTTTGTTTGTTATTTTATAATATGATTATTATTATCAAATATTAATAAGTATTGAAAATATTATATTATTCTTATTCTAATTCATAACATCAAAAAAACTTTTAACATAGTAATGATCTCTATGAAATTATACCAAAATTGATAATTTTAAATTATGCAAACAAAACATATTCTCTATCATAGCATCTATATAAATATGATAATACTATGATAAGAGCTAAACATAGGCTTTGCATAAAATAATAAAAATTAGAATTTTAATTTTAATTCTTGCTTCTATTAAGATGTTTTTATAATTGTTGAATATTATATATTACAGGAGATGACAAAGGATCCAAAAAATGTTTACCAAATGACATGGAAACAAATACGTGCAAAAATTTTAACATTCAAAAGCATAAAGGCTTACGAGCATTTAATGCCACAGCCAATAGCTGATTTATAATTTAATCTTTAGTTATTTATAATCTTAATAAATAAAAAAAAAAAACAAGTCATTTGAAATCTTTAAAATTATTTGTTAAAAAAAAGTATACACAAGGTGATTTTTAACATGACACCAATTATTTCAGTAAATAAAAATTGTTTTTATATATATTTTTAAATGCTTTAAGTTCTATATTTTTCCTATTTGAAAATTAAACTTTCTAATTGACATTAATTCAATTACGAGATACATTTAAGTTACAAATATAATCCCCAGATCTAATGAATAGTTAATATGTATAACCATAAAAAAAATCATTGTACTCCTTGATATTATTTTAAGCATTGTTTATAATTACTGCAAACTTCTATCTAATAATATTAGATATTGATTTCATAATCATAATTTTTTTTTTGAAAATAATCCTGTATTTAAATTTGAAACAAAATATATAATCCTCATTTGGGATAAAAAAATCCGGTTATCCAATAAATGAAATGATAATTTTAAAAACAAATATAGAACTTTAAGTATTCAAATATGAAAATACTATAAAATAATATATTTAAATTGAGATATCGAGTTATCTTAAATAATATTAGTTTGTATGTATGTATGTATGTATGTATATATAATATATACACGCATACCACTGTTTCAATTGAACCAAAAAATACTTTCATGTTACATATGGGAACTTAATTTTAAGAGCACTTTCCGGACTTCTAATACTGTTTGATGAATTTCATTTGTTTCTGGTCTTGTTTGAGTTTCTAACACTTTTACTTGATGTGATCTAGATGGAATGCTTTTCAAATCAAGGACATTTGAGATCTGTTCTGCGTTAAGTGCTCCAACCATATCCTAAAAATACAAATACTAAGTATATTATATATTTAACATTGCAATCAAAATGTTGATAAGCAGATTACAATAATACAAATTAAATCAATAAGAAGAACATAATATTGCATTTAGCTTCGATTTATAATCAAGATCTGATTAAATTGGAAATGCATGTTTTGTAATTGAATAGCTTTATTTATTAAGATTAATAGATTTCATACACTTTTGGATGATTATTATTTTTTACTATTTTCCAAACAATATTGTATGAATTCATACATTTAGTTGGTATTTGAAATATGGCAATTTATCATTACTAACAACATTATTAAATATCATTATTAACATTACTTGTTTATTGGCGAGGACTAAAATGGGAACAGAAGCCAAACGGGCATCGCCAAGTAATGATTTGATCTCGCTCACACACTGATTGATTTGAATTATTACTGGCATCAACAACAAACACTAAGATATCTGTATCCTGAAAAAACTTTGGCCAATATCATTCGTACACTTTCTTTGCCTCCAACTAAAAAAAAAAAAAAAAAAATAACAATTTTAAGTGTAATAAATATATTTTAACAGAACTAAAAATGTTTGTGTATTAATACACAAAGTATATACATAGTATTATATACGCTGCACTCCATAATTTTAAATTTAATTATAGGTACTATAGATACTATAGATATTTGGTTAATTAGATCAATATCTAACAAATTGATATAATTTAATTTTTGTGGTGCAATAACAACTAAATTCCATTTTTGAAACTAAAGAAATAATTGTATTCTAAAGAGTGGAGACATTTTCCTATGAATTGCATTCAACTGATTACCAGATAAACTATAGTACAATTTTTAAAGGTAATGATTGTTTTTTAATAAGATTAGTTTTTACAATATATGCATATTAATTATTTAAAATAACTAAGAACACGGTGTAATTTAATTACTAAAATTTTAAAATCACTAGTTATTTGTTATCACACTTTAATGTTAATGTTTCAAGATATAGAATTAGATTGGTAATAATAAATAAAACGTTTCTTACTTTCCCATATATTAACTGTAGGAGAACCTCCATCGGATAAAGACGTAACATTAAATCCTTCGGTTGGTTTGTACAAAGTATTTGATGCAATACTTTTTTGTCCAACTTCCTTAACAATTTGTGAGACCAATGTTGACTTACCAGATCCTTCCAAACCCAATACCAATACTTTCTTTTCCAACGATTCTTCTAACTAAACAGACACGATAAACCAGTTCAATGTAAAGCCAACATCTAGCGCCGCTTTTATTGTAGCGACTGATGTTTATACTTTATATTTAAGTAAATACTTGCCTTCGAAACGTCTTCGAAACCTTCGTCATCGGCACTGTTCTGTCGCTTCTTCCATGTTCGGTATGCAGCATAAGTACACACACCCAAAACGAGTCCCGATGAGACTACAACTAGAGCTTTCAATTTGAAGCCCATCGTACACTTTGAAACTCACTAGCTAACGATTATTGCAGATTTACAACAAAACGTCATTGCTCTGACACAACATATTATAAATTTACACATATTTTGTTTTCGTTATCATGTCGGGGCTGATAAAAACGATAAGGAACTTTGCATGGAAGAGGACATGTTGAATGGGCTGTGATAATCGTCCAAAATATATTATTTATTAATCGTTTATTTCAGTTTTCGCTAATCATAATTAGTACTTTTATAGTAGTTAGACTCGGATAAATGTTGATCGAGTATCTACTTCAGAGTAGCGGTAGCTGTGATTTTCCTAGTTAGGAACCAGGAACCTAGTTCTTTGATCGTAGAAATTAGAAAATGATAATATTTTATGCAGATTACGGTCTTAGAAGAAAAAGTTATGGCGCTCCAAAATACATATTATAATAATATAATATATATAATTATTGTTAAAACTAAAAATTTAAATAGGTAAATGAAAAACATAATGTACCTACCGGCAGCCTGGCTAGTGACTACCCAGGACGGAGAAGTGGATGATCTAGAAATGGGAATTTTCCAGATGGCCAAGTGACGTAATTAGGAATTTGTCATGGGGGGGGGGGATATACATTTTTTTACACACAATATATTAAATTTTCAAGTACATTGGTGAGAATATAATATAATGTATAATAATAATATTATCAAGGCCCTGGGGGGCGATCTATCATCTGGTCCCCTCATCCCCCCTTAATTACGCTCCTGAGATGACCTGGACCATATTATGGCCTGATGTCAATTATTTATATTAGATATTATTTACAAATAATTAGTAAATGCGTCAACAATTTTTTTCGTATTATTGTATTAAAACTTTAAAAACTGAAATTATTGTATTATATTATTGATGGAATTATTATATTACAACCATTGGCGCAACTAGGGGGGGTGCTTTGGGTCCTTAGCACCCCCTAAGTCAAAATTAGCACCCCCTAAAAAATCTTTTGGTGTTAGGTCCTATTGAGTCACAAAAAAAACTTGGAGCTTAAGCACCCCTTAGTTCAAATGTCTAGTTGCGCCAATGATTACAACTTACCTACATTTTAATAGTCTCGTATAACTGTATAAGTATGAGAAAGCATCGGATATAAATTACAAAATATTTTGAATATGACATACATAATATTATAGACATAAATTAAAATCAAAACAATATTTCGAGGTTGGCTGTTTAATTTTATAATAAAACAACCGGGTAGCATGATGGTATCGGCTACAAACAAGCAGAACTAATTGCCTTTTTTTATAAGATTAACTATTTTATCTATGATTAACTGCTGATGTGACGCTTTGACGCTGTGCTTGTTGAAAGTTGTACATCTGTAGAGTGTAGAGCGGCGGCGAACATAGCAATACTTAATTGGCTAATTGAATCACAGTTCACAGATATAGATAATATCTATTATTATTGCTATCATCTATAATTGTGAATTGAATAGACATCCACCCCCCCCCCCCCCCATTTTTTAGAGTTAACTATTTAATAATATTAATTTTTCATATTGAATAAAAAAATATATTATATTAATTTTACCAAAATAAAATAAAATATTGTTGAATAGTAGACTTTAAAAAAAATATGGGGAAGGAAAATTTACGCATCAAAACATGTACCCTGGGGGACGGAGTGAGCGAGCGGACTAAGGCGTCACGCACCGTCGCTGGTTCGAACTCGGCCACTGGTGGTATTTTTCTTCGGGCATTCACGGTGTCTGGAGAGAGAGGCCGCCACCCCCATCCGGACATGGCAGATACCTACGGGTGCCTACTTAAAAATTCTGCCAAAACAAATACACATGTTATACTTTAAGACAAAACTATAAAAGGATTTAAAAATAATATATTTAATCTACTATGAGTATAATATTTTAACCCGTTTCTTTTCGGTCTTGACCTGTGTCTTAAACTTCTTAGGATTAGCGATTGCTCATTGGTATTTTAAAACACGTATACCCAATTATTTTTATCAATGATATTATATGTAGGTATCTATGGGCAAAAGTGGGCATTAACTAGTTAGTTTATTTTCAAATCAACTTATGAACTTAACTAGTTTAATTTATAGTTAAAATAACTTAGGCTCTTAGCTTTTCCTAGTTAATTTTAAAAAAATCCATAAAGTTGAAAACATTTTAAAATTTTTCGTTTATACGTAAATATTACTATATGAGTATAAAATAAAAATAATCCAATAGAAAAACACAAAAATTTTCTTGATAACATAATTTTGTGTATACCCACCTATTAATATATTTTATTAAGTTGTAAGTTATATATTATAATGCGAGTTGCAATTATAAATGTTTTTAATAAAATTAATAATTTTAAATTACAAATTGACAATTGTTATGTTTTAATGTTATATATAACTTATAATATATATGAAGGTCATGTACTAATCTTCACGTATTATGACATTCAGTTTCTATACGATATAAAAAAATATATTTGTAAAATTAGTAATTTGAGATGAGTATAGTTTAAATTAGTAAATAATAGTAAAGTAAAAGTAAAATGGTGACGGTGTACATTATGATAAAAGTTCAATAAAATTGTTTTTTATAATTTATAAATTAGAAACTAGGAAGACACATTCATTCTATGTGATTTACATACTAATTAAAAAAAAAAAAATAGATTAACTTTTTTTAAACTGAGTTAAGTTAATATTTTTTTCTATATTAACTTTTAACTTATAGAGTTAAATTTATAATATGTTAACTGTTAACTTTTAACTTATGGATCTTGTGTCCTCTTAACTTAACTTAACTTGAGTTAATAATTTTCATTAACTTGCCCACCTTTGCCTATGGGTAATTAAATATAGTATTATAATATTAAGTATTAACATACACACAACAGCCATATAAATATATTAGGTGTCTGTAACGGTCGAGATCATCGTGTAGTTGTGTTGACTTGTTGTACACCAACTTGTTGAAGGCAAATTGTATATATAAATCGATTTTAAATTTTGTAGACATGCTAAGTTTACACGTGCATGGTGCATGTTTATTGTTGCAAGTTGAGGCACCAGTGAGGTGTAAACATGTTCTGGCGCCCAAATGAAAACAAAAGCTGGAATATTCCAACATTTCTGACGAGCTGGTCTGTAGATGATGGTGCCACAACAAACATGCATATGTAATAAACCCACCCATGGCTAAATAAATTATTTAGCCATGAACCCACCTTTATTGTAGTAGGTACCTCCCGGCTCCTACCTGTAATAAGGTCTAATGGTATAACGTATACACTCTATATAGTCTATAATAGTATAATAGTATTACACAGATGTAAGTTATGTAATCTATATAATATTAATATTATAATATAATAAAATATACAGATAATGTAATATAGATACTAATAACTAATATAATAATATACACTAGGTATATATTATATACTCTATACAACATAAAATGTCTATAAATTTACTTATGCACATATGCCACAGTGGCGTAGCGAATCATGTTTTTCAGAAGCAATTGTTTCTGGTTTCTGGGGGGTGGTGGTGGGCCATAACCTCATTAAGCCAACATGTACGATCAGTCTTTGAACTTAATTTTGGGTGATATCCGACCCCCCTATTTGAGCATATGAGTATCGTACACACCAATTGGAGTAGGGTGGGGAAGGTCATAAATAATATGTTGGCTTCCATATGATTTAAAGTTCGCTACGCCACTGCACATATCAATTATTTATATAATGTTAATGTATACCTATGCATTTATGGATAGATACCTACTTACATATTAAGCAGAATAACCAGTTTCACACATATTAATGTATATCTACGTCGAAAAACCATAAACTGGTGGACGTATTATAAGAAGTAGCTGGTAGGTGGTAGGGCCTGTACAGTCAATTTTAAAACACGTTTGCTTACTCACTCATATTTTCATTACCTATATTATCTACGTAGTACAGAGTCTGTCTTTTGGTCGATCGAACCAAGCTACGAACGTAGATCGTATAGGAGGTACATAATAACATCAACACCGACTAAATACCGACTGCAATATTAATAATACATATAAAGAAGACCCGACATTATCTGTTGTACAGTTGTTACCTATACTATAATCGTTTATAATATTATCTAGAGTTATATCTAGAGTTCGTTTTAAAACGATGTTACAGTCAGATTTTACCTACATGTTTGTCAATTTACAGTAAAATATTGTTTAGTGTTTAGTGACGTTAGTTTGATTTATCTAATATATTAATTATTAACATTTATTGTTGTTATTATAAATATATATTCGCTTCAATATTATTTCGTCATTGGCCATGAAGGTGACGTATTCCTGGTTATTATATTCATGTTTAATTTTCGGTACGTACTATCAAAATGTAGTAATAAATAACGGATATACATAATATATATATTAAATATAATATAATATTAAATACGTATAAAGTTTAATATGAACATATCTAGGTAATTCCATTAATTTAGTATAATTAAACAGTATTTAGTGGTAATACATTTATCCATTAACATATTAATAGGTAACATTTTTTCAAAAACAGTATGCTTTATATAATACTATAAATATTAAGCAAAATTTAATTGCCACAACAATTTTGTCAATTTTGAAAAGGTATACAATATAAATAGGTACCTACTCTGATACAGACATACGGTACATATACATACCTACATAATAGTATTGATTTTAATTACCTATACTTGTATTAACTATCATTTAATAAATGGTAATATAGGCAAGCCTGGGCAAGTTAATGATAATTTTTAATTGAGTTAAGTTAAGTTGATAAAAAATATATTAAAATGCTTATAGTTAATTTTTTTTTGAACTCAGTCAAGCTAAAAGTTACATTGAAACTAACAATTAACTTAACTTAAGTTACTTGTTCATTAATTTTTTAATTTATAAATAGCCAATTATATGGTTTGAAATAATAAAAAGTAAATGTTTACGCAGCATGTATCATCAATGATCAATAATGATTGTATTATATTATTTATTATTTACAAATTATCGTAACTTGGATTTGATTAAAATTAACTTGTTATTATATCATTAAAAATCAGTTTAGTTAAAAAGTTAAAATTAATTTAACTTTAACTTTTTAACTCGTTAATGCTCAGGCTTGAATAGGTACCTATTAATACATTAAGATGAAGAAAACATATCTACCATAAAGTTATTATTTTTAATTGATGTACGTAGGGTGTGTGCGTGGGTATATTTTATATAAAAATGATTTTGGAACTATAGTCTAAAACAAAGATAAATATGTTTTGTTTAAGTTCTTTATTTAATACAGCACATTTTTTTCAATTAAGGAGTACCTATAGGTACTTATGTAATATACATAATCTTTATTGTATGACATACACATAATTATAGTAGAATTAGTTCTAATAATATATAAAATGAGAAAAAATGTACTTAAATGAAAGTATAAGGTGAAGAAAAATTTCAACCAATGATGACTTTCTATTTTGAGTTAATTTATATTATACCTATAGATTATAGTACATATATAGTTATCATAGGGCTTAGGTATTTATTTTTATTCAACATAATTAATATTATTTATTTAAAACAAAAGCGTAGCTATATATAAATGGCTCATAATTTATAATATGCACAATATAGAACCATATCTGAAGATATAACAGAAAATGTTGATTATAATATTACACCACTTAATTACCAATTAATTATTTCAGGAACAGGCATTTTTTGTGACAGAAAACTAGAAAAACGACAAGCTGTATCATCTTGCTCAGTGTTGGTAACTATAATATTAATAATTAATAATTATTATGTTATTATAAATGTCAAAATTAGAGAGCTTGGGCCTTGGGGAGCGTAGACCCAAACATTTAAACAAGTCCCATCAAATAATACACAAGCGATGTACTATAAATTATTATACATTCATAGTTCATACATAGGTAGGTTAATATATTAATATAATTAATATATTTCTCAATGACTTTCTTTTACACTCTACATATTATGTTATACTAAACTTATTATGTTATATTATATAGTATATATCAATATACCTATTATTATAAAAATAAAATCATGGATTTTAGCCCCCCTAAGAATCTTATTTATTAATGCCACTAGTTATTATGTTTAATGTTTATACAAAACTATAAAAGTAAATAGACACAATTACACAAATGTAGGCACAAGGCACTTATAAGTTATAACCATTAACTAGTAAAAATAATGCTAATTTCCATCAAATCATATAATATAGGTGGTACGTACTTAAGTATATTTATTTTAAAGTTTGGGTGGTATGAATTAAAAGTAAATTTAAACTAAAATGTTGGTAAAATTTTTTAAGTTTAATTTTTATCATGCAAAAAAAATAATTAATCTCTATTGACCACCCACTTAATTTTTATCTACTTTTAAGTATATGAGTACATGACGTAGCGACGTAGGTACTGTGTTTCAACATTCAATAGAATATTATCTACTTTACTATTTGACCTTACAAAATTATTTAATTACATACCTATATACAATATATTTTAAATGTGTGTAATCATCAATATACTAATATAGGCATCTATTTATTATCTAGATATTTTCAATGTTTTTGATTGCTCTCTAGTCCTTGGTATCTATACTGACGAAATCTAACTTATAACATGCCAGTGGTTGTAAATTGTTTTTCGTTTATAATATATTTACTTATTTTAAATATATGTTTTACCGTATAAGAAAAAAAAAACAAATAATGCATATTATTATATTATATTATTATGCCTATCCATGATAATATTATATAAATTACTATAATATTATATACTTACCTATTCGTCTCTATTCTCTGAAAAGTACCTACTTATTACTTAATAATAAACATTTTTTCCTAAAAATGCAATTCAATGTTAGTTCAAAATATCATGTTTACGTTGGTCGTTGCTCGTTGTATTAGGCACCTATCGAAAATATCTTTATTACCATATTGACCACTTAAAAAGTTATCTGACTTCGAAAAAAATATGTGCAACTTTTTGAACCAACGAGAAATTGCAATATAATTAATTGTTATTTTTAATTGTATAACTAATTACTAATATTAAATATTAATTTTTGCATATTATTTGAATTTTGAATACAATTACAGAAATTCCGAGGATACTTTTCATTGTTCAAATGGACTGTGTATAGAATCGTCGGCTGTTTGTGACGGTCATGCTGATTGTACAGATAGTTCAGACGAGACCAAAGATTTGTGTGCTAGACACAGGTATGGAATAAATATGACTATTGAGTATTTACTATAGTCTATACAGTATACACAGGTTTTAATGATTATTAATGAAATGTAATATTATGTATAATATTATGTTTGTATAATATAGATGCCCTAGTTATGCATATCAATGTAAATATGGAGCTTGTGTGGATAAAAAAGCCAAATGTAATGGAAAAAACGATTGTGTTGATGGCTCTGACGAAAACTTACCTGAATGTAGACAAGGTTCTATAAGCAGTACTCATAGCAGTGGATCATCAAAATGCCTGTAAGCGGTTTTTAAACATATTTATTTTATTAATATTCAGGTTTATAATATTTACTTCATCAAACTAAAAACATACATCTGAACATTCATCTGATTACATATTATATTATCCTAAAAATTATAATTGTAATATAACATAATCTAACACCTAATACCTATATTATCTATACTAACATTATAAACAGGAAAGATTTGTTTGTTTGTAATGAATAAACTCAAAAACTACTGGACCGATTTCAAAAATTGTTTCACCAACAGAAAGCTACATTCTTTGTGAGTGCCATAGGCATAAATTTAGTCCGATAAAGTTAATAAATAATTAAAGTAAATGTGTAAATTGTATATACAGCATGGTGGCCGGTGGGTTTCAAGCTACCTGTCCTTTCTTTTGTGTGTGTTTTATTGGTGTGTAGATATGAATTAGGGTAGAAATTAGTATTTATTTATTATTGGTTGCCATTAGTTATACGGGTAGATCAGGTTCAACCTTGCATCAAATCTAATTTTTGAACATTGCCTACCAAGGTGGCTGAGGTACACTTACTGCAGCAAGTTTCACCCAAAAGGAGTTGAACAATCATAATTTTTTTAAGAGTTGCCATTTTTTATGGGCAACAAATTGCAAAGGATCGGCTAGTAATTTATTAATATATGGGTACATGATATATATATATAATATTCATGGTATACAGTAGAAGCAGCTTATTAAGAACACGGACAATTTATACAATTGTGTTATTGAAGCAATATGTCTAAGGATGGGCCAGCCCTTATTGCATAATAACCAATTGCCTACTAGAAACAATCTGAAACACTTCACCTTGGTCCTATAGTGTTCCTAATAAGCGGCTTCTACTGTACATATCTATAACTAATTTATATATTAATATTATTTAATCCTAACAACACTTATTTACTATTATAGGTATAAGGTATAGCGTATAAATGAGTAATGATATTATGGTATTATACACTTATTTTTTTGTATAATTGAAGAATATATTATAATTACATACATATTATTTTATATTCTATAGGTACTCCATAGTAATATAATTGTTAATTTTAAACCTTTACATATTTACCTTTAAGTTATTTTATTTTAAAGCGAAGACCAATATAAATGTACATCTGGCCAATGCATTGATGGAACATCAACTTGTGATGGAACTCGAGATTGTAAGGACGGGTCTGATGAAACTTCAGCATTATGTAAAACAGTCCGGTGAGTTGATTTCGATTTTTAAAAATAATCTTTATATTTAACTAAATATTTTACATTTAAGGTGTCAAAAGTACACATTCCAGTGTAAATATGGAGCTTGTGTCAGTAAAGAGAGTAAATGTGATGGCATAAGACAGTGTAATGATGGATCTGATGAAGAACGATGTGAAAGTAATAGTAATAGTCCATCTTCAAAACCAACAACAACAAGACCTGTGGATATTACAACTAAACCAACAACGGAGTCTAATACAATGTATTTATCATTTTATTTTATCTATATGAATAGCTTACAGATTATCTGGGTATTTATCAAAAACAGGGAAAATAATAAATTTCTCAAAAATTGAATTTAACAATTAATTATGATTTCACTAGACTAATAATCAGTATAATTGTTATAAAATTAATTTGTTTTTCTATTCATAGTTATAAGAAAGATATAATTTAGCATCAGTGGCGTAGCCAGGGGGGCTGAGGGGGCTGCCTCGAAATGTTAAGAAAATTTAAAAATGTACTATAAGTATTAACACTTTTCAGCCATCTATCTGTGCTATGGTCGCATGGATTACATAATTATCAATTAATCCTGATTATTGAATTATTATTTTTTATTATAATATATCAATATCTATAGAAGATGTACCTAGTTGGTATGGTTTTAATTGTTAATATTTTGTAATTAAAGGAATTTATGCGTTTTACCAACTGTCGATGGAGTTATATATTCTTTTGAAGGTTCAACAGAAATTTTACCTCATGGGTCATTAGTTAAACATCACCTTACTGTTTTTGAGAATTGTGAAGTTGGATATCATAAAGCTTATCCCAATGGTTTTAGGGTTTGTCAGACTAATGGAAAATGGGTAACAGTTTCTGATAAATTATGTTTCAGTAAGTTTTGTATTGTAATTACCAATTTGTATGTTGTTATAATTACTTATTTAACTATTATAATTCTGATATTTGGTTTAGTTTGATTATAATTTTTTTATGTTAATAGAAATGTGTCCACCTCTATTATCAGATAGTTTAGATATTAAATGTACTCTCAATGGTAAGTATGCTAATTGCTCAAATCTATCGATACCTGACACAATAGCAACACCATCATGTAAGCCTACACATACAGTACCAAATGGACAAGATGAGACTCCACTTGAATTACATTGTCAGTCAAACGGATTGTGGAATAATAAACTATATAGATGCATTCCATGTAATTGTATTTTTTTAATATATGAACATAAATCTCTAATTTAGATATATTTTAATAATTTACTAAACTATTTCTATTACCAAATGCTTTTATTTGTATTATAAAAGTTAAAATTTAAGATGAAACAAATAATTATTAGGTTAAGATAGGTATTATTTTTTGATGTACATTTTTAAGCTTTAATAATATGTTCTATTATATTATAACTTTTAATTATTGTTATATTCTTATATTTGTATTAAATAATTATTGTAGATTGTGGTAAAGTATATGTCGGAAATAAAGTATTGATCGATAATGGTAAGAAAGCACTCGTTGGAACAGCACCTTGGAATGTAGGAGTATATCAATTCAATAAAGAGAATTTTAATTATGACTTGATATGTGGAGGTTCATTAATTGCTCCAAATTTAGTCGTTTCTGGTAAAAACTTTGTACAATGTATTTATGAATGAAAATTTATTTAATAACATTTTTAGCGGCTCATTGTTTTTGGCAAAAAGGAATATCTAATAGAATATCAGTGAATGATGGTCTATACAAAATTGCTGTTGGAAAATATGCTAGAGATTTAAATGTAATTGACAATGACTTTACTCAAATACTGAATGTAAGTTACCTATTAATTTAAAAGTAGAATCTTAGAATCAAATACCTAAATAATAATAATAATGAGTGTGATATGTAACTATAATATACATTTTAACAATTTTATAGGTAGAAATCATCTACCTGAATGAAGGTTATTTTGGACCTAATGGGTTTCATGCTGATGATATAGCTGTTATTGTGTTACCAAACCGAGTTTCTATTAGTAATGGTGTCTCACCTGCTTGTGTCGACTGGAATAGTAAATATACTATACCAAATGGAGCTCAAGGAAAGGTTAGTTTTTACTTTTTAGTATGATTAAATATTAAAATTATAAGTTAATTACAGTTAATTACTTTATCATAATTTACCTTTGTCCATTTGTAAGTAAAGGCAAATACTATGGATATTCTGCTATAGTGTAGGTGTAGAGATGTCGGCATGTTAAGTGCTCTAACATTTCTAAATTCTAACCTGAAAAATTTGAAAAAAAATCTTATAATTCAAAATTCAAAACCTTTGATCAGTCAGACTTTATTTAGCAATTATACTCATTAGTTATTACTTATTATCAGGGCTAGGATTTATACAGTGTTTGGAAAGAACGTCGTTCATGAACGCACATTCACGCGTTCACGATCATTTTTAGTGAACGATACGTGAACGTCACTCGTTTTATTAAAATAGAACGTGAACGTGAACGACGTTAAAGACGTTCAATTTATTTACCCTTTAATAAATATATTTATAAAATATACTAATTAATTATATTATGTTATATAAGTCTAAATAGTATTTTTATTTTTGGCTTGAGTTGTATATGTTTATAGGCTTTTATATTAAAGGCTCGGTCAAACAGAATTCAGGCTGCCCGTGCGGGCACTGTAAAATAATACAAAGACCGCTTGCCCGCCGCGGTCCGCGTACCCATAGGTAAACCATGGCGGACGAAAAGTCCGGATACAAAAAGTCCGAAATGAAAAAAGTTGTACAAAAAGTCCGGATTCATTTTTTGATTGCTGGACAAAAATTCACCCCCTGTTTGACTGAGCCTTTACAGCAGGTAAATGATTCATAAAAAAAATGTATATAAAATAAATGAACGACCCAATGAACGCGTTCATTTTTTGAAAGAACGTGAACGTGAACGAGTTCCTTTTTTAAGGACTGAACGTGAACGTGAAAGAGTTCATTTTTTTAGTGAACCTTCCGAACACTGGATTTATATGCAATAAAAAATTGTAAAATATGCATTTAATTTTTTATAAGATAAACACTAAAATATAGTTACAAAAAAAATATTTATTTATTAAAATACATCAATGATAAGCTGTTGGTCTTAAAATAATATAATTTAGAAATAAAATGTATAATTCACATTAACTACGTGCGTGTTACATGAAATAAAATTTATATCTGACAAAAAACCAAGTTTTACGAAATATACTATAAAACATGCATTTTTTACATTCTTATAATCGAAATATGCAATAATATTAATTTTATTCAATATATGCAATAATATGCATTTTATCCAAAATATGCAAAAACATGCAAAATAAAAATACCACCATTTATCTCATCCTGAGGTGATTCGTGGACATTACTGACAAAATCAGTAATCAGGTGTAGAAAAAAAACATGCTGTTGCATATAAATCCTAGCCCTGCTTATTATAACACATCAACATTTACATAAAAATAGATTAATTCTATACACTTATTATAATGTAATTATAAAACTGTAATATAACATATTTTATAAAACTATTTTATTACTTTTGCAGATTGTTGGTTGGGGAAAAACTGAAAAGGGTTTATCAAGTCCCATTTTATTAGAAGCATCTTTACCATACATCAACCACGATTCTTGTCGAAGTTTGTATACAAACGGATTTGAAACATTTGTGACTGTTGATAAGTTTTGCGCTGGTTCTGCATTGGGTAATAAAATATTATCAAATATTATCAATACTTTGAAATCATTGATTTTTTTCAACACATTTATTAAATACTTAATATTTAAGGAAAACTGTTCTTTTAAATATGAAGATTAACTTAAAATGTAAATATTAAATTATTAAATCACATTTTAAAAATAAATATAAGAATACACAATATATTTCTACAAATCTATCAAATAAACCATATACAGAAGATTCCATAAGTTGTTATGATACTTACCAAAATTAACAACCAAAGTTGATAGATTATCTCATAAATTATGTCTAATGCAAAGGTTCCCAAACTGTGGTCGTCATTATATTTTTGGTGGGTTACATTAAGTTTTGGAATATTTATATATTCTTATTGGAGTATTCTCTTCCTCAAACTACTATCTCAACTATCCGTCCTCCGATCATTCATCTTAAACACATTGCCAATACCCCCTTATTTCTCCCTATAAAATTTGAGCCTAGTTTCCATAAAACATTTTATTATTGTTATAATATTCATATCTAAAGGGTTCTACCCGTACTGTAAAATAAAATAGAAATTAAAATAAAATAAAATATTAGATTACTTTAAAATATATATTTATAAAAAAGAAAAATATATCATAATATGTATACATTTAAATAGACATGATACAGACATACAATATTTTACGTGTAATTAAGTTGAACATTGATGTTTGAATTAAGTTTCATCATTGATAATTATCCGGGATGATTACAAGTGTATCCAGTGATGTGTCATCACGACAATGTTAGACTAAAAGTTATCGCAAATACAGTGATTATCAATGAAATAAAAAAAGTCAAATAATAGGTTAGGTTAGTAGATAAGTCACAAAATTTTGAAAAGTTTCCGAAACGGGCCGCACCGTTCAAAGTTTGGGATTTCAAATAATTTTAAAAATACAAAAGTTGAATTTTTTTTATTTCTCTTGAGATTCGAGTTATTGAAACTCAAATGCATATAAAATTAACAACAAACCAATATCTGTAATTAATAAATGTAAATCTGTATTATATCTACTGCTCAATAATGGAAGTATGATTAATTTTTGTTGTATGAATAAAATATCTTTAATTTCAGGACAAGGAGTTCGTGAAGGCGATAGTGGTGCAGGCTTAACCTTTTTACACACTAGTTCTTATTATTTAACCGGAGTAGTGAGTGTGAAAGATCCAAACACAAATAATTCAATTGCAGTTTTTACAGAAGTTAAACACCATATTCAATGGATTCGTGAACTGTATAACAAACATACTTCTTATGCAAGTGACAATATATCTAAATCCGTTAGGATGGTAGTTACATAAAAATAATTTATTCTAATTGTAATTGAAATCAATAATCTTTGAATAGTTTTTAACATTTGTGTAACTTTTCTTAACAGTTTATACAATTGTTCATCTGAATGAAACTTAATATGACATTATTGACATTATACATAGGTGGTTCCATTATAATATAATATTTCTTTTACACTTATTAAGTTTGAATAATTTTTAACATGAACAAATTTTGCATTTTACAATTAATTGTTTCATGATTATTATTATGTACTTGATTATTAAAATAACTACTAGTTTTTTTATTTCTCTATATCAATTAAAATTTAAAATTATTTTATTGTCTTATGCTGGGTTGCATGAACAATATATTAATTTAATGGTTCAACACAATTTAATTGACCAATCACAGGCCACTAAATCATGTTTATGTTTAGCTACTGTCCATGCAACCCGGCATTAGTTTTGTTAATGAGAACTTCTGCTTCGAATTCAACTTATTTTTGGAAGAATACCTATATAAATAAAAATATAATATATCGTCCCTGTTCATGCAAAGTACACTAAGTCCAAAAATCGACTTAGAAATTTGTATTTTAACAATAATAAGAGCTATAAATTTCACAGTGTCATATTATTTACAACTACTCATTAACAGCTACTTCCCTTAAGGGAAACTCAATTAAAAAAAGAAAGAAAAAAATTTGGTTACATATGGTATATATTTAAAGTTTGATAAAATTTCAAAAGCTGATTCATGTTTTTGGACTTGGTGTGTTTTGCATGAACGGGGACAATATTTTAAATCAATTTTTTTCATAAATTAACATTTTTACAGGTATAATGGCATATATTAAGGTAAAGCATGATTAAAGATAGTATCTATAGCTGTGAGGTAAAGTAATAAAACTTAATAACTAGTACCTAACATAGGTTAACTTGTCAATTGTAGCAATGAGTCATTGGTATCATTAGTGTACAATAATTTCTTTTGGGATATTTCAACTTAGTGGCTGTAGCAATGCATGCTTGTTCTACCTCCTGTTGATTTTCAGGTATTCTAACATTTTAATTTTTAAATATTGTTGCAGAAACCACACATTTTTATTTTAAGAATCCTATGTTTGATTTTAATTTTTAACACAAAAAAAAAAAAAATATAATTACGTAGGATGGGGCGAAGTGAACCTACTGGGATGAAGTGGCCCATTCTCATTTTTTTGAATGTTTATCAGCATAACTTTCACTTGGTTTTATCCAAATCAAAGTGGATATATATCCACCTTGATCCAAATTAATTTAATCAATTCTACCTCCTTAGCAGTATGATAACAAAAAATGTTTGATACTTATGGTTATATGTCGTATAAAATGTCATCAAAATAATTTTGTTACCAAAACTACTTTTTTGTTTTTATTTGGAAGTTTTAAAAAGTCATAAATATCTAAAAGTAAGTAAGTAAGTTACTAAATTGAAAATATTCACTCTTAATAATCTTATCACTAAGTTCATATGAATTAATTATTTCAATCATAATTGTAAATTTGTTGTTATTTAGTTTATGGCGAAACAATTTGTAGACAGTTTTAAAAACGTCGGGTGAATCAGACCCTCTCAAAATACCAAGAAACTACAAGAAACAATTATATACTGGTCGCTATAATTTGAAGTACCTACACGGAACAAAATTTAACACTGGGAGTTAAATCTGTGAAATTAAATCAAATTTCTTTACGAAAATTATTTAAGAACACTTTTATATTTATAAATTTAGCTTATTGCATATATTATGAATAAACAGGGAAAATTAATTGTTATACTCAAAATGTGGTCTAACTATTTAAAAAAAAATGCAACTTAGTGGTCCACTTCAAAACTAGAATTTATTTAAGTAGTTTTTAATGAAAATCAAATGCCTGGTCCACTTCACTCCACATATATGGGTAAAGTTAACCAATTTTTAAAACAAAAAAAAGTATAAAAAAAATCATGAATAGGTAGTTGTATAAATTCACGCATATAGATTATATTATATTTCAAGTTTCAATCGTTTTCATCAAATAGATTTCTTCGGAATCTTAAGAAATATACCAAAAACTGGTCCACTTCACCCCGTCCTACGGATACCCACCAAATTTGAACGTTTCTCTTATTTCTATAGACAAATCGATTTGTTTGTATTGTTTTTCTATTCAGCGTAGGTTAATTTTACTTTCATTTTGGCTTCCTACAACAATAGTAGTTTACTTTAACATTACTTAAATTGAAAAAGCCATAAAACTACTAAAAAAATTATCAAAATCTATTCATATTATCCAGACTGAATAGTGTAAAGTACCTAGTTTTACTTAATATTAAAAATACCTATTTCAAATAACATAGAAAAAAATAATTCAGAATCACATAAACAAAAGTGTTATATTGTATGGGATATTGTGATTTTCTTTTCTAAGGAATAATAATAAGTAATAACATAATATTATATCAGTTAAGATACTAAACAATAATATAAACCTTGAGTCTAAGATATAGATAAATAGTTAATCTGTTATGCTGTGTTACCTGTTCGTATTATTCAAACACACAGATAATAAATGTACAATAATATTTTACTAATATACTATAATTTTTACAAATCTGTGTTCAAAAATATAGGTATATATCATCTAAAATATGGGAAATATCTATCAAAGTTGTTATAAACGTTGAAATACAAATAATTATTCAGCCATTTGTTCTATTTTTACCTTGTCTCCCCTGTACCCGATTAACGGAGAAAAGGTGGGACCCAATTTACCGATCTCGATTATGACGTTCCTGTCAAACTACTGTGGCCTAAGAAATGTATAAGCAATAGTAAGCATGTCCAGTTGTGGCATCCCTAAATTACTATCTCGTATTATGCAGCAGTGGCGTATTTAGGAATTTGTCATGGGGAGGGTCCAGACAATTTTTAGAAAAAATAACTACGGGGGGCAAATCCCCCCTAACCACCAAATTACTCCTTATTAAATAAATATACCATATGTATAAGACGATTTGAATTTTTTGAGTTTTTAATTATTAAATAATATGTACAAAGCAAATTTAAAAAAAGCGGGGAAGTAGATGTCGCTCTGCTGTACAGTAGGTTACAAGTGGATCAATGTATAATGGATTGTATTAAACTTGAATTCAATGATATAATACCTATATCATTGTATAAGAAAAACGATTCTGAGTGGAGACGGTTTGTCAGTCTGGATATTTTATATTGTTATTATTTATTGTTGTCTGTAAGTTGAATTAATATTGAAATACTATAATTTTTATTCGTTTCTATGGTGATACACAAAGCGTTAGAAATTAAAATCCCATTTTTAGTGGTTTTTCGTAATTTTTCGGTGGTTTTTCCTGTGGCATTAAAGAATTATTAAGAAAATAAAAAAATAACCTCCCTAAAGTACCATCTTGATCCAATTTGCTAAAAGATAAGGTACTATATTATATTGAAATTGAAGGACTCCTTCTGGTAGAAATTTTGTATACAGGATAAAAAAAAAAATAAACACCATTGTAAAACCACTAGCTTCATTGCTCCGCTCAGAATATAATATAGTTATGTTATAACAATACTTTTATAAAAATATTTCCTAAAATACATCACTTCATTCATAGTTGATCTTAGATAACTTTTCAACCTTTAATTTAATTGCGCTGTATTTATTTTATTTACCATTTATTAGATTTTACTATAAGTATTATATTTAAATAAGTAATGATTCAATAACTACAAATCAAGTTTTGTTATAATATAGTTTCTACGATTTATATGTTGAGACATAAATTTAGGTAAGCAGTATCTTAATTTATAATCGATAGTTCATAGGTACGCGAGGGTATTGAAAATATTACGGCGGAATTTGATGTATAATGAATTTTATAATGATACGGAATCGTACCGGACGAACGTTTATAGACAAATAAACGGCGCCCCCGAACAAGCACTCGTCAGTCGTCGCCGCCGTCGGCCGGTTGCGAATTGCGAATAGTAGGCGTGACTTAAACGCCGCGCGCTTGCGGATCGTCAAAACACTTAACAGCGGATCCTCTTGGTCGTTGCACGCGTAAATTTTTCGTGACACGTCCTCTTAAGGTTGAAAAAGATCTCTTTGGAGTGGCTGTAGATACTGGAAATGTACAAAACTCGGAATTTTTCAACCATTTTCGGTACTAAACTGATAAAAAAAATCATAATAAAACATGATAAAACAATTGAAAATGTTGATAACTGAAGCATCCGTATGATGTATGATAAAATTTGTTTTTCTTAATCATGTAAAAACACAACATTTAACATGTACTAAACACGAGTCAATGTGGGG
>NC_042494.1:4766265-4772871 GCF_005508785.2 Acyrthosiphon pisum
CCCCCCCCGCAAATACACCACTGTTATGCAGCATTACAGTTCAAATATTAATTTGGTTACTATAATATTTTATTTTTAAATTTAAATTTAAAATTTTTTTTTGTGTGGCCATAGGGAATGCAAATACAGTATAACATATTTAAACAAATATTAAAAATTGGGTTTGTTTTAAATCAGTACAGTAAAATTAATAGTTTAAAAAAGATGGACTGTAGGTAATAATATGTCAGTTAATTATAATTTTAATTGATTAATTCATTTATTCTTTTCGTCGTTAATGTTAAAATATGTTCACGTCCAGTCTATCTAGCCATAGTACTGTCTCGTTCGTTGCTGTATTTAGATCTTCGAGAGTTCCAGCGAACCTCCTAATTTCCACATTCGCTGACTATGCGATGCATTGTCTGGGCCTCCACTCCGCAGTCACATCTTGGATCCTCTTTTAAGCGCCACTTGTGTATCAGTTGGTTACATCGGCTCTGCTCTGTACGTATTCGGTTCAGTCTATTCTATAATCTGCAAGGAAGGGATGACACTCCTAGTTGTTCTGAATGGAAATCTTTGACTAAATTCCCGTTAATAGGGAGATTGCATTTCCATTCTTCTTACCACATACACATTACTATATTATAGCATATAATAAAATAAAATAAACAAGCAAAATTAATAAAGGTAACATAAGGTTCAAATTTAAAATAACAGATATATATTGGTAACTCTTAGTTGCTTTGGTAGTTTCAGTCTTTGCTACCTACCCAAGTTGTCATAAGTCATTTGACCAGTACTGGGCCATATGTATAGCGTTCTTCTTTGCTTCTATAAGGGCCTTGCCATTACAGGTGTTTAGACATTTGCTACATTTCAGTAGATGATCTATTATTTGTTCTTCTCCATACTCACACAGAGCAGATAATGCTTCTAAGTAGCCCCACTTTTTTTAATTGGTTATATCGTCCTATTTGGACATATCTTGTTGTTGCAACAATTGTGTCTATACACTGTTTAATCGAATAAAATTAGTTTATTTATATTGTAATATTTGGACAGTAAATTGTTTCTAATAAGCGTTTAACTTTTTTCAAGTTTGGTATTTATATATAGTGTTTAAATTAAAGTAAAGCAAAGTAATGTTTTAAATTAATTGAATTATTTTTCCTCGACTTAAAATAGCTGCCAACACAGTACTTAGCGTGCTAAGTTTCACTCATGAAGTGATATTCTATTATCCTGTCAACCAATTAAGATGTGACTGCAGGTCGTAGTTTAGATTGCATTAATTAAAATGAATTATACAATTATAGGTGCACTTAGGATAGATTTGATAAGGCAGATTTATTCAAAAACAGCTTTTAGTTAAATAATTTATCAGCAAAAGACCCATCAGCCATGGGCTCGTTATATTATGTTTAAAATGTATACAAAACTTAATTCCTTTAAAAATTCAAATCCTTAGACCTCCTATGGTTATCGTAGTAAATATTAGAACTCATATTATTCTTCTTGATGCATTGTTCACTCTAACCAATAATAAATTAAATAATAAATAACTAATAATAAATTATACCCACGAATGTGTTAACGAGTTTATTACGTTTGATTTACAAAACATTTTTATATTCATCTTTTTTAATTATTTATTTTTTGGCAGTAGGTATTAATATAATATAATATTATAACGAGGTATTATTACTGACAAAATAACCTAATACACCGGCGTAGCTAAATTGTGTATCTATTACGCCGTGTGAAAAAATTAATACCGTTATGAGAACTAATTAATAATTAATATGAAAATAGTATAATAATTATTATTATACTATTTTCATATTTGATAGGTACAAGAAACTTTTATCAAAGGTGTTATAAACGTTGAGATATAAAAAAAGGTAAAAGAGTTGTACACTTGTACGTCATTTATTTCAATTGTTGCATATTTTTTAATTTTTTTTACAAAATATGTATACAAACTCTATACATATACTCTATAACACTGTATAATAAGCGTGTGCGATACCTGTTATGTTAACTGTAAGTTACTCACTTACACGAAAAATAAGATGATACTCATCAGTGATAGGTAATTTCAATTGTAGTTTGTTGTAAATAAAATTACAATTGAAATATAGTGACCTAATGTTCGACACTGAAAATAATGGGGACAGTCGTCGACGTTTTTGTAAATACTAACACTGTTGTAAACACTGTTGATACTAAAAGCAACCTTTCAAATGAAAATTGAAAAATTACCTCTCATTTTAAGAAAAAATTCTAAATATATAGTCCTATAATAAAAATATCTAGCTACGTATTTATTAATGGCCATAGGTACTTCGAAAAACCATCAGCTGTATGTTTTGGCGTAATGGTAGGCAAGGCTGGGAAAGTTAATGATTTTTTTTTAACTAAGTTAAATTAAGTTAATATGCACCAATGTCCAATAAAAAAAAGTTAAAAGTTAATTTGAAAGTTAATTTAACTATAGGTTAACTCAGTTAAGTTAAAAGTTAATACTTACGCATTTTTTGTTATTTTTTTATTAAGTTAAAAAAAAGTTAATTTGTTTATACAACGCTAGCGTTCTTAATTTTTTTCCAACCCAAAACTAAATTATAGACTATAGTGTTTATACTTTATACTTTATACAGTATTTCCATGTAATGTAGATTCGAATGATTAAATATTTAACTTTAAACCATTCACGGTAAATATTGTTTGACAAAAAAACGAAGTAGACTGAAATAGTAAAATATAATAAAATTAAAAACAAAATAAATTAACTCAACTTACTTCTTAAAATGAAAAATTAATTCGTTAATTTCACGTTAATTAAAAAAGAAATTTAGTAAGTTATGAGTTAAGTTAATTAAAAAACAAAAGTAACTAGTTAATGCCCAGCCTTGGTGGTAGGAACCAGGTTCCAGGAAATTATATTATAATACATTTTAAAACAAGATGGTAATACAATTTTTTCATTGCAACCTATCTACGTAGTTTGACCTTCGGTCGATAAAGTGATCGCATATACCTGGTAAGTGGTAGGAGGTATATAATACCAAACTGACTACATACGATATACCAGCGTCATAGGTATAGTAGCTTAGATTTTTAGAAGACCCGATATTATGAGTCTAGAACTCTACTGTAATAAAGTTGTATTGGAATTATCGTCTCTAACGTCTCTTACATAGTGTTATCTTAAGGCGTTTAAAACTAACAAATCCACAACAGATATAATCGTCAGTGTTCAATACAGGCATTACACATTATTATAGTATATTTTTCTATATTTACATGGCTACCTACATGGTAGAAATTTCACGGTTATTGTTTTATATTTTTAAATATAATTTCTTTAATTTCAGCTCATAATTGACAATGAAGGTGACGTATACGTGGTTAATATATTCATGTTTATTTTTTGGTAAGTAATATCAGTATTAACAATTTAATAATAAATAGTAATAAGACCATGTTCTATAATGACATTATGTTTGTTCTTCCTGTAATATGTATTAATAGGTAGATACTGATAAAACAAAATATAACTTCAAACCGTTAATTTAAAAAAAAATTACTACATACCTATACAAATACTGTTTTTAATTTTCCTCCTATTTAATTTTTTTTATTGATAATAATATATATTGAATAATAATAATATATATGTATATATAATATATATGAGTGCATATTCTATGTGAAAATGGTATTGAGACCAGGGCCATTCTGACGGATGGGGGGGGGGGGATCATAACCTCCAACTAACGTACAATTAATAGCATTAAAATTAATTTCAATTCCAATTTCTTAAACCTGCATGACTGAACGACTGTACTACGAGGAATTACGATGATATGTCGGTATTATACTATATAATATATTATAATATTATAAATGGTTAGATGACACATGACACAGTCTGAAAGCTGTAACTTGTAGACTCCAAAGTAATCCAAAGTTGTTACTACAATTTTAACTTTTTTGTAGATATTTTCCTAATATTGATTCATTATTTCTGTGTGAAAACTGAAAAGACTATCAGCCAACTTTATATTCTTTACAGATTATTACTTCTTAACTTAGAGGCTTTGTTAATTTTTTATTTACGCGGAAATGTCTGACAAGTGTCAAAAAAAATAAAAAGAATTAAACTGGAATTATTAACGTGTGGGTAAATTTTTGATGATCGTTATTGGAAAAAACACGAAATTAATATTCAATAACTCAACTTTATTAATTCGAGTGACAACATTGATTGACTGACTGATAAAAATAACGAAACAAAAAATTTTATGAAATTCATAACATATAATGAGCCGGGTATAATAAATATGTATAATATAAAACCACTACTTAACCATTGTTTTTTGTATTAAGTATATTCGAATTTATCATCTCAGGAATTGGCGTTTTGTGTGAAAAAAAGTGTCCGTCTCTAGTTTCGGATAGTTTGGATATTAAATGTACTCATAATGGTAATTATGTTAATTGTTCAAACCTATCGATGCCCGGTACTATAGCAATACCATCGTGTAAGCCCACACATACTGTTCCAAATGGACAAGATGAGAATCCGCTTGAATTACTTTGTCACGAAAATGGAATGTGGAATAATCAGCTATATAGATGCATTCCATGTAATTATATATTTTTTATTATATTATGAACATTATTTTCTAATTTATTTACATATATTTTAATAATTAATAAAACTATAACCATTACTATTATATATATATTATTGTTTGAATTGTAAAAATTAAATTAAAGACGAACATAATGTAATTGCTGGGTTAAGGAGATTATTAACGTCTGATTAATATTTTTAACCTTTAATTAAATGTTTTTTTCTAACCTAGGTATTATATTAATTTATGAATTAGTTTCATTTGAATTTGTACTCAAATATTATTTTAGATTGCGGTTAATAACCAAGAATTGAGTTTAGACAGCGGTGGCTCGTTGGTTGTTGTTGGGAGTGGGGGTACGAATTTAATATTATATCTATATTCATAGGTATATAACAAATGAAATATAGTAAAATAATACAAATACATATTATATTATTACTATTAAACTTTAAATTATATTTGTCAGAGTATCGCAGGCTGCAGTAGAAATCAAATCTTTGATATATCATAAGGTGTCTGGTCCATAATACAATAATGTTAAATAATTGTAGACTGTAGTATACTATTATAGATACATATTTTATACTTGTTAATAGTATACAAAAATTGATAGGGAAATAGTATAATATATTTTATTAATATGAATAAAAATACTAATCGCCAATAGCGACCGACAATAACGCACGTATACGTATAGTTAATTTTAAAAATTAATTAGTAATTCCCAACTAGCCACACTATAATATTTTCCATATTGATGACGCCGCTGCCAAAATATGCATAATATGCATACATTATAAGATCGAAATATTTTTATACCCGCGTGAGTTATTTTATTACGTCTTGTTATTATGGATATTTTGTGACGGTGCTGGTCGTCGAAAACGCGTTTATATAAAATCGCAGTTTAACGTACCCGCACGCTCACGATTATGTGCGTCTGATGAACTTATAATGTACGTCTTAAATCCGAACAGCTAGGACGTAGATGTTTTTCGATTAAACACTGCTTGTGTTTGCGTGCGCACCCATACATTCCTGGTATCTGAGTGAAACAATATTCAATGTTTGCATACAAAAAAATAAATTGTATAATATAACATAAAAAATAATTGGAGTGTTAAAAAAATTCTTTTTCATTAAAAAAAAACAAGTATTAAATGAGTTGTTTTCTTTTCTTTAATTCAAGTAGGGGGTTCGATCGTACCGTCGTCCAAGCCACGAGTCGTCACTGAGTTTAGATGGTAATAAAAACATATTGAAACATCACATTGGAATGATGCAGTATATAAATTAAATAAAGATAATAATAATAGCTATATGAGATTTAATATTATTTATACGTCGTGTAATAAATAATAAATAACCACTAACCAATAACCAATAATCAGGGCTCTGAATTTAATGCATTTGCATATATAAAATATTATTATTATTTGGTAGACCATATAAAAAAAGTATTCGGCCTAAAATTGAGTCGAATTATTTATAGTTAAAATACAAAATCTTATGTTGCATTTTATTTTTATATTTTACAATCATCTAATTGCATGTTTTCATGATTTATTCGTATTAAGTGGACATGGTGCCCTCGTATGGGTGTCTCCGTCTTACAAGTGTGTAATAATATGTGTACGTTCAGCAGATCACGTTTAGCTCCGTTAGTTTAAAAATTAGAGTGATTTTTATTGTACTTTAATTTTAAAGTGAGTTATGAGTATTTTAAGATGTACAAACAATTTACATTTTTAAAATACTTATACCTCACTTCAAAATTAAAATATAATAAAAAGCCCATGAGATCGCCTAGATAATAATTTTACCTTTCAATTTTGTAAGAAGTCAATTCACTCTTATATTTAAACTAACGGAGCTAAACCCAAACGTGTTATGCTGAGCGTAAAATTTGTTATGTTAAGCACTTGTCTTGTAAGTGTGAGATAACATATTATGCGGTTGCCACGTCATCTTAATG
>NC_042494.1:4773193-4778665 GCF_005508785.2 Acyrthosiphon pisum
TTTTAATATTACATCTAATATTGTTTTAGATTGTGGTAGAGTAAATATAAAGAACCCAAATAATAAAAGGTAAAAATAAGGCAGTGGTTGGAACAGCACCTTGGAATGTTGGAATATATCGGTTAAATAAAATAGATTCAAGTTATGACTTGATATGTGGAGGATCATTAATTGCTCCAAATTTAGTCGTATCAGGTAAAAACTTTGTAAAATGTATTTAAGAAAGAATGAAAATTAATTGAATAATATTTTTAGTGGCTCACTGTTTTTGGAAAAAAGGTATGTTATCTAATAGTATATCAATAAACAATGGTCTATATAAAATAGCTGTTGGAAAATATGATAGAAATTTTACAATTATTGACAATGAATTTACTCAAATAATGAATGTAAGTTATTAATAAATCAAAAGTCTACAAATAATTTGTATGATATGTATAATATAAATTAAAACAATTGTGCAGGTAGAACATATTCACCTAAATGATAATTTTTTTGGACCTTCTGTGTTTTTTGCTCAAGATATAGCTATTATTGTGTTAGAAAAGAGAGTTTCTATTAGTAATGATGTTGCACCTGTGTGTATCGATTGGAATGGTAAATACAATGTAGTAAATGGAGATCAAGGAAAGGTTGGTTTTTAGTATTATTTAAATAATTAAATTGTGGTTTAATTACAGCGACAGATAATTACCACACTAAAATAGGTATGCGAGTGAATACCACTCAGCTGTACAGTAGATTATAAGTTTACTGGATAATGGATTGCTTTAAATTTAAATTATATAATATCATTATATAAGGAAAATGATTCTGAGCGGTCATTTAGCCTATTTTATAATAATACTTTAAAATTACAACAAAATAATTGAGATCGCTAAATGTTCTTCGTTTATATATCTAATTTCGTCGAAATGTGTCCTCAAAATAACGATAAAAAAATGAGTATTTATATTTTTCAAGTTTTTTTAGTTTCAGTATGAACTATATATTATGAATTATTATATACCGGCGGCACATACATTGACTATGTATACGGGTGTTAGTCATAGAAGAAAAACTAAAACGATTGACAAACTGGTTTTGTGTAAAAGGTTTTTTTTGTATTTTCCAACGCACATGAAAACTATTGTGAATTTTCCAAATTAACCTAGGTATCAAAAATATCAACTAGATTCGCTTTTTCATCAGAAAAGATGCTGCATCTGAAAATCTAACATCTTTTCTACTGAAACAAAATAAATGTTTACGCAAAATAAAACCATCGTAAAATCCATACATTCATCGCCTCGCTTAGAATCGAAAATACAATTTTAAAATATCTACAAAGTGTACTTTTATAAGATCATATTATAATTGTACATTATAAATCTGTTTTATATTTTTACAGATCGTTAGTTGGGGACAGACGGAAACAGGCTATTCAAGTCCTGTTTTATTAGAAGCATCTTTACCGTACATCGACCATAGTTCTTGTCGGAATATGTATACTAACGGATTTGAACTATTTGTGACTGATGATAAGTTTTGTGCTGGTTCTTTAATGGGTAATAAAATATTTAAACATTTATTCCATGAAATCATTGATTTCTTTTTAACAAACTTAACTTACATTTATTAAACACTGAATATTGAAAGTAGCCACATTTAAATTAATGAATTATATTTTACAACTAGTATAAAAATACAAAATATATTTGTACTAATCGATCAAGCCAACTGCCTGTATACACAGTGAGGGTAGGTTAGGCGCCAGTGCCGCACTTTGCCATACCTATTGATTGTTGTAACGTTTTTTCACGCTAATTAATGACCCATAATATCTAAAAGGTACATTGCTGGCAATGCTGAATTTTGGTGAGGTACAACTGCATAAGATTACCATTTTAGTGTCTTCCTTACAATATCTTATCGACTCATGTAATGTGTATAACATAGAAAAATTGATGGACTAAAAAACAGACGGATTTAAATAATTTGTGACTGGAGATAAGTTTTGTGCAGGTTTTGCACTGGGTAATAAAATATTTAAACATTTTAATACCATAAAATCATCAACCTAACTTAAATTAATTAAACACTGAATATAGAAGGTAGACATTGTTAAAAGTGAAGATTAATTTAATTTGTATCAAATTAATGAATCACATTTTACAACCATTTATTATAATTAGTATAAGAATCCAAAATATATTCCTAAAAATCTTGCAAACAAACTATATACATAACCTTAATTGCCGACATATAATAATTTAATATATTGACATCGCATCAATAATAAAAATAAATTATATACATAGTAGTACGTTGTGCGCCACTTTGTCGTACCTATTGATTGTTTTAATTGACACACCCTAAAACTATAACACATTGACTTAGCGTACATTACAACTTACAAGTTAATGATCCATAATATATAAATTCTAAAAGGTAATTTAACTTGCATTATTGAATTTTTGGTGAGGTACAACTGCATAATATTACCGTTTTAGTGTCGTTCCTTGTTATACTTCATCGAATCATGTAATGTGTATACCCTAGAGAAGTGCAGTTTTTATAGAAAAGTTGATATTGACTCATATAATACTAATAACCTACCACAATTCAATCGTTACTGATCAAATTTCGCCAACCGAATGTAATTTAAGTTAGTGATCACTATTTATAATACTATACTTATATATTAGATGGTTAATTCTGCTTATGATATAATTTATTATATAATAATACTATAACTATCGTTATTCTACGATAATATTCAATAAACTTTTTACTCTATGATTAAGTAAATAGAGGTGGAGATGTATAATTTACAAAAGGATTTTGTTAGTAATTCAAGGTAATTAATTGTAAATCATACAGGATGTTCGAATAACTCAATATCTATAAATATAAGTGTGAATGAGCATTCGTTTAATAGTAAAACTATTGTCGAAGTAGATAATATTTTTTATTGAGAGGTTGGTTTGTCTGTCGATTTTGTCTGATAATTATATCAGGATGATTTTTGTGTAGGAATGCAAAAACTTATGGGTTACATGTGTGCTTGTGCGTATATGCTATATAATATATGACATATGTAAGCAATACACAGCCAGTATGCTATGGAAATATGAAATATGAAATATTATAATATAATATTAAACCTATAATATTATAGGTTATTGACTTAAATGCTAAAATAAACTAAATTAAACCTTTATAATTATAATGTTGTGTCGTATGCTACATATTTATTATACTATAATGTTAATGGTTGTCTAGAGTATGAAACAGTACCAAGTGGCTGATGTGTATTTAGCATAACATTTTTCGTTATAAGTTATTCGAGTGATTCATAAGATTTGATGATCACAATATATAATTTTAATTCAAAATTATGTAACAAATAATAATACATTTTTGTTTGAAATTCATTGAGATATCGGCTAACATGTTACTTTTATCACAAATTCCACTGATGGAGTGTGGTCAGCGTTGATGTGTAGTACAACAGCGGTTCTCAATCTACGTGTGTTTATGACTCAATATATTTACCCAATTTTTCACGTGACCTTTTTGGAATATCCCATCTACCCCCGCTAACATATTTTTTCAATTACCAAAATCAAAACTATTAGTCTTCATTTATTTGTTTCTTTTTTACATTTATTATATTTAAACTAATAACATTTCTTGGCGAAACAATCAAAATTATTCGAGACCCAGAATTGGGCGACGACCTTAGGGTTCAGAATCACTGTTATACAAGACACCACTAAATATTATAGTTTCAAACCACATCTGCCACATGTTATACATACTAAATCGCATATCCTTGTAATACCTACATCACTTGTCCATCATTTATAATTAATATGGTGAATCTATATTGTGCCTACTATCCAACGATAGTCATATGATTGATTTAAGTATTATGAATTACATATTTTTAGTTTCAGGACAAGGAATGGGTAAGGGAGATAGTGGCGCAGGCTTATGCTTTTTTCATTCAGGATCTTATTATTTAACCGGATTAGCGAGTACGAAGGATCCAAACACAAATAATTCAGTTGCAGTTTTTACAGAAGTTAAACACCATATTCAATGGATTCGTGGAATGTATAACAAACATAATTATTACATGTAATAATATTATGGTAGTGATATTAAAATTATCACGCGCATGTTAATTTTATAAACCAAAAATAAATGTAGACCGAAGAGTATATATTTTAAATATTTTTTTTTCAATTTTTCAATTTATCATAAACGAGTGCCAATATTAGTAATAAAAGTTTAGTAGTATTAATATAGTAGGTATATTTAATTTAAGTTATTAATACATAATATGACGATAATGGCTGTCTCTCGACGTGTTCGCAGTGATGGTGGTGGTTTGTTTTTTTTTATCTTACGCGAGTCCTCAACGACCCTCTTCCATCCCTTGACTTTTATTAATCGGTTATAGTAAAATATGTATAGGAATCGACTGCAAGAGTAGGAACTCCCGAAAACCGGCAGTCTTTGACATTCTAGAGCACCAAGAGCTCTGCCAATTTATTTTGCCGTTCAACTGGTGACTCGCCCATCTGTGTTTGTCCCTGATTATGTTGGTGAACACCCTATGGACGAACTGGTGCTGACGCCCCCCGAGTCTGAAGATTTTTAACTGAAAGAGCACGAGTTTGGTTTGGTGGCGGCAGAGGCGTTGATGGTGTGGCCGCCGAAGTGTTGGCGGTATTCAGCGGCTTTGGGACAATTTAGAAGTGCAAAAAAATATTTGTATATTACTACAATAACTTTTTTTCTAACGTTTTTCTCAAAATAATTGCTAACAACACGCAATTGGATCTGTGTATGGGTCAGAAAGAGAAAACAAATAGTGTGCTGACATCATCTAAAGATATATTATCAATATACAACAATATTTTTGTTAAATATGTTTAGGTGAACAAGTTACAAGAAATGAGAGGTAATGATTATATTATACTGACTAATGCATAGAAAATAAATAACTGATATTAATAACTGATAATTTTGGTAAACAAATGTCACTTAGATGTCATAACTCATTTTTACCATACAAATACAATTTTATTGATACTTATAAAAAAACCTAAAAAAATTGAAAACTGACAATGTTCCGTAAACAGCTCAAAAAGAGTCAAAATATTTTCAAAACTTTATGGTGTATAGACAATGAAAATATAAATATTTAGTAACATTTTCTTGTAACTACAGTTATTTTTTTTTGAATAACAATAAAATAACAAAACCACTACGTGAGAAATCGAGTGAATATCCTGCTATATTGTAAAAATATGAACTTCAAACGCTCATAAAAATTTTATTTTATTTGTTTGTAGGCATTTTTTTTTTGTTAAAGATAGATAAACTTATGAATAATATTGTATTACATTTTCAAATCTTAGATTTAAAAAATTTTTTTTATGATTCTCACTTAAATAATTTGCTATTTTCGTGATTTTT
>NC_042494.1:4778715-4787733 GCF_005508785.2 Acyrthosiphon pisum
ATTTTGAAGCTTTTTTACCCAACAAATAATGTTTTATTGAAATTCATAGAAAAAAGACTAATAAAATTGGAAACTGAAAATGTTCCTAAACAGTTCAAAACATATTTAAATATTTTGAACATTTTATCGTGTATAGTAAATGCAAATATAAACAACCAGTGAAAATTTCATATATATACGTCAATTTGTTTTAGAGTTACACCAAAAACCAAAATCGATTTCCTCGAAAACAGATTTTGCGTAAAAATTCCCGTTTTTCCTTAATTTTTTTTTTGTTTTTCACGGCGCTTTTGAAAACTACTGGAAAATTTTTACTTTTGACTCCTCAAAGTAGGTACTAACTAGATTCATTTTCCTATCAGAAAAGTTACTGTTGAAGAAAATCTAAGCATTTTTACTGTTCTAAAACGTGATGACAGACACAAAAATAATAATAATAAAAAAACATACATCATTGTAAAATCAATACATTCATCGCTCCGCTCAGAATCTAAAAAGATAATAAAAAAAAATACACACATCACTGTAAAATCAATAATTTATTCATCGCTCTATCGCAAACTATTAACTAGTGAGTAAGTTATCTAGACATTTTATTATTATTACTGCATTAGTAAACATTAAATAAACTTTTATTGGGTGTAATATTACACATGATATAAATTATATAGAAAGGAATATTGATAACTTGGACCACGTCATGTTAACAGTGACTCGTCTAAGAATTTATTTCATAAAGGCATCTGCCAGTGGCTAAAATAGTCAGATGTAAAAAAAAAGTTAATAAATGATTTTGAATATTCCACATGTATATATTTTCTAATTCAGTGTTTCTTAAATTTTTTAAGATCATGGAACAACAAAAAATATTTTTTTTATGTGGATCTTCTATGAAAATTATTATTAATATAACTAATTAAAAAAGGAGGGTAGAAGTTTTGAGTAAATGAACCCCTATGAGTTGTTCGTGGCACAAAGCTTAAGCAAAAATGATCTACTTCATAGCAATCAGAACATAAAAAGGTTGAAGTAGGACGTGATCGAATGACGCCCGTAACATTATCATTAAAATATAATATTAATTATTAATTATATTTTCAACAGACGTAATCAATTTTAAAACAAGTTGGTAAATTGTACATTTATCTTTGCAAGTTATTTACGTAGGTAGTTTGACTTTTTGTCTAGCATGGCGTGGTCGGATGTAGTTTAAGGTACATAATAAAAAACTGATTACATACCAGCGTCATAATATGATAGTAGCTTACATTTTTAGATGACCCGACATTATGTGTCTAGAACACTATACTGTTGTAAAGTTGTATTGGTATTTTATCTCTTATAGTGTTATCTGATGAAGTAAAAAAATTTAAAAAATGCTCTTCATAAATTGTCAGTGTTTAATATAGATATAGTATAATTTGGTATACCAACATGTTAGAAAATGTATATAAGTAATGTATAATTGTATAAACAATAATTATTAATTATATTCTTCAAATATATTAGGTTTAACCTCTGCAGCTCACCATTGATAATGAAGGTCACCTTCTTATGGTGACGTCTTCCTGGTTAATATTATATTAATATAATAATATTATATTCATGTTTAATTTTCTGTACGTAATATTAGTCTTAACAATATAGTAATAAATAGAAAATCATGTTTTTAAGACATTATTTTAGTAAGTATAATATTCATTAGGTATATTTGAATATTAAATATACCCAAAACTCAAAAGGTTAAGTAAATGTAGCTATCTAAAGTGAAGAATTTTGAATACAATATTACAATATAATATTTACCTACCAGTAGTTTAATCAAAACAATACTCTGTTATTTTGATGACAAGATTTTTCAAACTGATTAATTTAAATTAAACTTAGTAGGTAGGTATACAAAATATGCTTTTTTTAATTTTTCTCTTATTTAATTTTTTAATTTACAATAATATATTATTATGTATTATTATATTATTATTACATAATATTAGTATGTGTGTATATTATGTGTGCGTGCGTATTCCATGTAAAATGGTTTTGAGACTGTATCGATATAGTATTCCGAAGATAATGTTTTATTGTTTTGTAATTCTGAAAATAAAACAATCACTCCTTAATATTCGGCGATAACGACATATCAAAACGTTACAATTGCATTTGTTTTTGTGATGAAATATATAAAATAATATAGTGATATATGTGATTGAATTGAGATAAATATTGTAAGTGGAAAGTAGCTTATATAGCTTTGACATTTTATTGACATTTATAGAAAAAAAAACTAAAAAAATTGGAAACTGAAAATGTCTGTAAATTATTATATAATTGTATTATAGGTAAGATTTTCAAAAATTTAATTTCAAATTTTGACCTCCCAGGCGGAATACACCAACTAGATTTACTTTCCGATCAAACAAGATACTTTTGAAGAAAATCGAAGAAGTTTCACTGCCGCAAACGGTGATGACAGACACACAAATTAAAAACATATTAAAAAAATTAAAAACACACATGATTGTAAAATTAATACATTCATTGCTCCGCTAAGAATCTAAGATTAAAATTTTGATACAATTTTTTTTACGGAAAATTCAAAATTGCCAATTTATAGATCTTATACATAAGGTTATTAGATCCTATGCAATAAAGAATACAAAATAAATAATCAACTATTTTAGATGTATAGTACAGGGTATATTATAACAGTGGGCGTATTTAGTATTTTTTGTAGGGGGGTGGATGAAAAGAATTTTAGCTTACAGATTACGATGTAATAATTATAATATAAGAATAGATATGTATTTAAAGAGCCGTGGGGGTGAATTTGTCCCCATATTCATCCCCGTAAATACGCCCCTGTATTATAACATATGCAAGTTAGTTATTAGAGCTATAGACAAAAGAAATTATATCTAAAATCCGGCTATTCAATCCCACTACAATATTTGATATAATTATAAAAAAAAAAAAAAACTCCTTTGCTGAATACAATATAATACCTATAATATTGTAAAAAAATGCGCACGGTTGTTGAATACAGATGATGCTCGATCGATAAAAAAACGTTTTATCACATAACTTTACAAATAAAAGTAATAATTTCCAAGATAATGATTTACATATTCAGACAAAATATGGATCGTGCGTGTTTGCGTGTGTGTAGTTGGCCGGCGACCGATATAGGCCGCTGACCTATACCTGTGACATTGATGGTGAGTGTAGTGTGGTGTGAAGGAAATTACTCGCTGCCTCTTTATCTAATAGTTAGTATTTAACTAATAATAAATAACACTATACGGCATTACTTATTCTTTGCTCCGACGCAGAAACAATTTGTATGTTGTAATAATTATTTGTTTCAATATTATTTATAATAATTTAATAAATATTTTTGGTTATGTTTAGTTATAATTTGTTTATGTTTATAGAAATGTGTCCACCTCTACTATCAGATGGTTCAGATGTTAAAATATGTACTCTTAATCGTAAGTATGTTAATTGCTCATATAAATCGATGCCCGATACAATTGCAACAGCATCATATAAGTCAACATAATATTATAGTACACCAAATGAACAAGAAAAAACTTCAGTATTCCACTAGAAATACTTTATCATTGTAATCGAATAGGTATAAAATAAACAGCTATATAGTTGCAATCCTTGTAATTGTATTTTTATTATGTAAATATAAGTCTCTAATTTATATATATTTTATTAATTTATTAATTAATTTTTACTCTATCCTTGTTGATCTAGTATCGTTTATATTTATATTCAAATATTATTTTAGATTGCAGTAGAGTATATATCATAAGCAAAGTATTGACGAAAAATGGTTAAAAAGTACTTGTTGGAACGGCACCTTTGAATGTTGGAATATATCAATCAAATAAAAACAATTATAATTATTATGAGTTGATTTGTGGAGGAACAATTGCTCCTAATTTAGTCATTTCTGGTAAAATCTTTGCACAGAAAAAGTATCATAAACCTTAACTAAAAAATAATGAAAATTAAATAAATATAATTTTTAGTGGCTTATTGTTTTTGGTAAAAATGTATGTTATCTAAGAGAATATCGATGATCGACGGTCTATACAGAATTTCTGTTTGAAAATATTAAGATAGAAACTTTACAATTATTGACAATGATGTTACTCAAATAATTAATGTACGTCATTAATAATTAAAGTCTAAAAATAATTAAAATAATTTGGTTGATTTATATAATATAAATTAAAACAAATAATGTGCTGGTGGATATGGTTAAATAATTTGTATGATAATATTATGTTTAATATAATTTATATCAATGTATAGGTAGAAATTGTTTACTCGGAAGAAGGTTATTATGGACCTCCTGGGTTTCATGCTGAAAATATAGATATTATTGTGTTATAAAACAGAGTTTCTTTTAATAATGATGCTGCGACTGTTTGTATCGATCGGAATGGTAAATACAAGGTAGTCAATGGAAATCAAGTAAATGTTGGTTTTCAATATTATTTAAATAATATAGGTGATTTAATTACAGTGCTGGTTAATAAGTATTGTACCGGTTCTGTTTTTGGGTTTTTGTTCCGGTCAGACTTAAGTAGGTGGACCGGAACAGTCGGTGGTGCTTAGGTGCAATCGGGCCGAGGCCGGATTCTAATTTTACAAGTCGTGGGGTATAATATGCGTTGCGTACAATTTTAAGGGATCGGGGATTGATCGTCGCCGGTACAAGCTTAATTAAGCGGTACTCCGGCGGCGAGTCGAATCTGGGGTGGTCAACTTAAATAAGTGCCGTGGGTTTCGTGAGGTCACGGAAAACGTAGTCTTGAATGACGACAGCGTCCGGCCCAAACAGCGGTATGATTGTCGTTCCCAGGTGTCGGTCTGCCGTCGCCAGAATTGAGTCCTTGAACCTGTTGGTCCGGTCGGTTAGTAAGTGAACTTATCGCCGGGGAGTTCCACCTGTCGGTCGCTTCCCGAGGCTTCGGTCATCGATGGCTGCGCTTCCGCCGTAGGTCGTTCGCTGGTCGCCGGGTGTCCAATCCGGGGTGATTTGTCGGTCGGGAACGTCGGTAAGCCGGGTGAGTCTGAGTTCGTCGTCGGAGGCGTCGGGCCGGTAGGGCTTTGTCTGCCGTTTGCCGCTGCTGGTAGCTGTAATCGTAGCGGCGGCGATATACCGGGCTCCGACGGCGTTGTCGTATAATGTCCTCCGATTGGTTGCTCTGCGTCGCTTCGTAGATCGTCGTTGCTTGATATTTCTTCAGGCTTCTTACTTTTCAAATTTCAATTCTGTTCGTTGTGTATGGATGATTGAAGTCTGAATGAGAGGGAAGTGTTGAGAATAAAGGTTGTTTGATCGGCTATTTTGCTTTGCTTTGTTTTAAATACTCTGTTACAAGCTTTGCTTTTTGCAGAGGGCAGGATGTGTGCTTGAGGTTTGGGAGGGGTTTTTTTTTTTTTGTGGTTTTAGAAGTTTATTGGTAGGTTAATTTTTTGGAAGTCTTTTGATATGAATGGTCGATTTGCTATTACTTGAATGTGAGTGAAGGGGGATGATTGGATGCGTTGTTTTGTTGAGTTGATGATGATTTATGTGTATTCGGATATTGATGGCATGTTTAATTGTTTCCTTATAGCTATGTTGTTGACGAACCAGGGTAATTTGGATATTGTTTTGAGTGTTGCTGATTGGAATATTTCTAATTTTTTAAGGTTTGTGAATGATATGAAGGATATCCATGCTGGACTAGCATATGTAAGGACTGGGAGGAGGTATATTTTGTAAAGGAATAACTTCATTTTTATGGAAAGTTGACTTTTGTGGTTTAGAATAGGGAAAAGTTGATATCTGACGTATTTCATTTTATTGATGGTTATCTTGACGTGTTTTGAAAAGTTTAATTTTGAATCTATGTGGATGCCTAGGTATTTGATGGAGTTTGACCAAGGTATTTCGGTGTTTTCAATTTCTTGGAGTTTTGTTTTTGTTTATGAGAGAAGAGGATTGTGTTAGTCTTTGAAGGATTTATGCTTACTTTCCATTCGTCGAACCAAGGTTGGAGTAGGTCTATTTGTTTTTGGAGATTATTGACTGCGTTGTTGTTTGTGGTGCTGGATGCGTAGATTAGCGTGTCGTCAGCGAATAGAGCCATTTTTGATGATGGGTGAAGTGACATGTCGTTGATATATACCGAGAATAGATGGGGGAAAGACAGGATCCTTGAGGTACTCCTGCTCTTATGGGCCTGGTGGAAGAATTTGTGTTGTCTATTGATATGAAAAATTTTCTGATTTTTAAGAAAGATGAGATTGTGTTGATTAGTTGGGGCGGTATTTCCATTTTAAGAAGTTTGACAAGTAGGTCATCGTGCCAAACCTTGTCAAAAGCTTTTTCAATATCTAGTAGTGCGGCGGCTGTAATTTTTCTTCTGTTTATATTATTTGAAATGTTGTCTATAACGTTAATTAGTTGAGTAGTCGTGCTATGTTGCGGGCGGAATATGAATTGCTCTGGTATGATTTTTGGGAGGACGTATATGTTGAGTCTATTTAATATTAAGCGTTCGTAGATATTTGACAGTGAGTTAAGAAGGGATATTGGACGATAGTTGATTGGTAGTTTTGTGCTTTTTCCTGGTTTGGGAAGCATTATTATTTTTGCAGTTTTCCACTGGGATGGAAAATATTCTTGTCGAATGCACCCATTGAATAATTTGCATAGATGTATGATTGTGTCTTTGTTGTTGCATCTTTTTAGAGCATGGTTTGTGATACTGTCATTTCCCGGAGCTTTGTTGGTCTGCAAGTGTCGAATTGTTTTTTGTATTTCACCCGAGGTGAAGTATATGGTTTGGCTTTGTTTCGGAGAGTTTTTGTATGCTTGGAGGGTTTACTCTACGTAGTGTTCGTTAGGGTGTGGGAGATTTGTCGTTGAAAATTGTTTTTCCATGCAGTCAGCAAATAATTCGGCGATGGATTGGTTATCGTAGACCAGCTGACTATGGCTATTTTCTAGAGAGTGATGTGGTAATTTTTTACGAAGTAGCTTCGGTTTAATTTGTATAGTTTGGATCTACCGTCTGCGCCGTTTTCAGTGGAGAAGATGAATAATGACCATTCGTCGTCCCTGTGTGATGAAAGTAGTTCTCTGACTATTGAATTTTGTTTGTTGAGGGCTGTTTTGATTGTAGGGTCTCTTGATCTTTGCCACTGGGCTCTCAGTCTTCTTTTTTGGGTCATTGCTATTTGAATTCTTTTTGGTAGTATCTTACTGTGATTGATGTTTGATCGCTTTGCTTTGCTTTATAAGGATGGCTTAGCCGTTAACTATACCAGGCTTTTGCCTCTACTAGTGGATGGAAGTTTAGAAGAAGATTTAATTAAGTTGTTGTTCTACCCATGTTAAAGGGTAGGGTTTGATTATTCGTTTTACTGGTTGGGGGGAGGTGAGTTTTACCTAGGAGTCGGATGTGGGAATGTACGGAGAAGGAGTTTTTCTAGAACATCGATTTTGATTGAGAATGAATGGAATTTTGGATAGACTTGAAATTTGCAGATTTTAGAAGAATCGAGTTTTTAACGATAGTGGGCACATCCGTTATCGTACGAATACCTATGTTTTAGACAGATTCGATGCGTTTCCAATGTGAGGGACCGATAAAAGGTGGCCAAGAGGAGCCTGCATAAGAAAGAATTGGAGAAACGTAGAGTTTTAGAATGTTGAGTTTCGAAGTTGTTGGAACGAGACTAGAACGGTTAAGTATGGGATAAAGTATTCCACGAACGTGAGTTGGCTTTTTGGTGATGTCTTGTACGTGTTTACCGAAGGTGAGTTTGCGCCCGATTGTAACGCCGAGGTATTTGGCATGATTGGACCAGTTCACTGGATGATTGTTGAGTAGTAATGGAGGGATGAACGAAGTATTAGAACGTCCGAGAAGGATACCTACAGTTTTGGTCAGGTTTATTTTGATTTTCCAGCGATGAAACCATGTGGTAGTTAGGTTGAGTTGGTGTTGTAATTGTATGGCTGCTGGTTTCGGGTTTTTGTCGAAAGTAAAGAACATTGTGTCGTCAGCGAATAGAGAGAGATGTGCTTTAGGAGTTGTTGGCATGTCGTTTATGTAAGTCAATTAGAGAGTAGGTGAGAGACAGGATCCTTGAGGGACGCCTGCGAGTATGTGTCTGGTGGATGAGAGTGAGTCTTCGACTTTTGTGATGAAGGTGTGGTCAGTGAGAAAGGATTCGATGATTTTAACGATTTCAGTCGGGATATTGAGTTGGGATAATTTTGTAGAGGAGACCTACGTGCCAGACTCAGTCGAAGGCTTTCTCCACATCAAGAAAGATGGAAGCGGCGTTAGAGTGTTCAAGTCTGAAGGCAAATTGTTCTGGGCGGATTTTGTCACGGAGATTGTTTTGCAGGTGAGTGAGGATGATTCGTTCGTAAATTTTGGATAGGGAGGAAAGTACAGCGATTGATCTTTAGTTTTTGGGTAGTTTGTGGTCTTTGCCTGTTTTGGGAATGGAAATTATAACTGATTTTTTCCAGGCACGTGGAAAGTAGCAAATTTTGAGACAACAGTTTATAATTTGTGTTAGGGATAGTAGAATGTTATTGGGTAGAAATTTAAGAGCAGTGTTGGTGATGAGGTCTTCACCAGGGGCTTTCTTTTTGCGGAGGTTGTTTATGATTGTTTGGATTGTGCCAGGAGTTGTGAATAGGTTGGTTTAAGTGGTTTTAATGTTTTGTAGTGAGTTGAAGTGTGCAGTTATTTCAGGAAGGTCGGGACCAGGGTTTGGTCGGGATTGAAGTTCGAGAGAGTCGGCTATTAGCTCGGCTCGGTCGATGGCTGGAAAGACTAGGCCGTTGGGGTCAGTAAGTGGGTGGGATGCTGGACGTTTGTGGAGGAGACATTTGTTCAGTTTGTATATGGACCCGTCTTGATGGTCAAGTGAGTTAAGAAAGATGTCCCACTGGTCAGTTTTGTGGGTTTCGAGTAAATCTTCTGATTA
>NC_042494.1:4789063-4812325 GCF_005508785.2 Acyrthosiphon pisum
AGGGACTGGAGAAGTTGAAGAATTGTGCGGTGGTTTCGAAGTTGCTGCGGAGTATGTCAGGGTAGAGTTTTGTAAAGGGAGCTGAGGTGGTGGAGGTTGGTTGTAAGGTTTGTTGTTTGACGGAGTTTTGTGTTGGTGTTGGAGATGACTGCTGTTTCTGAGCCAAGAATTGAGGGCAGCCTCGGAAATTAGCCGTGTGAGGGCCACCACAGTTGCAGCATGTCGGGGATTGTTCGGAAGTTTTGGGGCAGACGTTGGCAGCATGGTTTCCAGCGCATTTAACACATCACGGCGGATGACCACAGTTACGGGAGCCATGGCCAAAGCGTTGACAAGAAAAGCACTGAGCGGGACCGGAGGGTTTAAGAGGTTAGACTGAGATTTGTAAGTAAAATAAATTGGTCAGAAGAAATATATCTTTAGCAGTCTGATTGGCAGCGATGTGCACGAGGCATATGGGCGTGGGTTTCTCTGGGGTACCGAAGCGGCGTAAGTTGTTTGATCGGTGGCGGGGTACAGGTATATAATTACGTCACCGTACCGACTAGTAAACCTCCCGTTTTAGTTGGTTCGGTCGGCGTCCGTTTGCGCTCTTATATCCGGTGATATCTACCCTTCTCCTGTTCCGATCCGATCGCGGGTGGTACCTATGGATACTGGATAGGTATTTACCTCCCCCATCCGATTTTGCCACCCCCGACCCTGTTGGACCATGTATTCATCTCGTTCTTCCCCTCTTTCCCTTTCGGATGCATTGACTCCTTTACCCTCTCGATTGGGCGTCGCCTCTACTTTCCCTGATGGGTTCGGTGGTATCTCTGGATAGGTTTTCTCCTCCCCTATCCATTGATACCACCCTTGTTGTCGTATGTCAAGATCTTAAGTATCTTTTCTTCGTTTGACCAATCTTGGCATGTGATTGGTCGAAACTATTTTATCTTGGTTGTTGGTCCTGAGAAGAACTGTTTTCGTATTGTGTATGGCAAAGTTGTTCCTTAACAATTATTAATTACTTACATTTATTATTTGAGTAAATACATTGTCAATTATTGTGGAAATTTCTATCATATTTTCCAAGAGCAAATTTTGTACAGACCGTCGTTTATTGGTATTATTTTAGATGTCATACATTTTTGCCAAACATTTATTACGTTTATTTTACAGAAAATATTTAGGCAAATATTTTGAAATTGTATTGTTTTAGTTTACAGTGTTAATAGATAAAACTAGGTAGTGAAAATGTACCAAGCTTTCACTGGCGTAGCTAAATAGTCTATCCATTACGCCGTCTTATATGAATATGCCATAGTACCGAATTCTACAATAATTAATATAGTAGTGCATCGGAAATAAATAATATCGTTTGAGATAGATACAAGACACATTTAGCAAAGGTGTTAAAAACTTTGAGATAAAAAATACGTAAAACCTTTGTTGTTCATATATTTTAATCGTTGCAATTTAGATTATTTAATTTATTTTAAAATAGATAATGCACAATATCTGTATAACATAGGACAATAATATGATGACTGATGAGCATATATAATACACATTGTGATAATTGTAAGTTACACGAGAATGAAGATGCTATCAGTGATACATTTAATGGTGGTTTCTTTAAAATACATCTATAAACAAATTAATGACATACTAACCGACAAAAAAAAAGTGAACAGCCTTAGTTGTTTAATACTATCTATATTATATTTTAATACTAAAGTATTACAAAATTGAAAATTCTAAATATATAATTTGTTATAATCCATGACGCAATCAACTTAAAGATGCTCCTGGTACGAGAATCTTTGGTATCTTTGGTTTTTTATTTTATAAAAAAAATGAAAATTGACAAAAATTTTTTTTTTGAAATTATCCAGGTATTAGTCTGAATAATACTGAAATAACAATAGAAACTGTTTTAAATACGGTGTTATTAGGAGTTATATGCGATTGTTTTTCAAAATTGCTAATTTGTCTAACGATTTTTATTTTTTTTTAATTTAATATAAATAATATGTATATTTCTGGTTTAATTATGTATACTAGTTTATTAAACAATAAAACGTCTTTAAAATTAAAAAAATCACCGCTCCTGCACTTTAAAGAGGTTTTTTTCATAACTTAAGGTATTAGACTACCATATGACGCGGGTTGGTAACTTTCTCATGGGACACATTTTATATAATTACTGTAGAAACTATTTAAGACGCGCTCGCTTAAGACGGTTTCCCGTCTAATACGCTTATTTTTATGATTTCCGTGTTTTTGGCAACGTTCAACATAACCCGGGTAATACGGTTTCACGCTTAAGGCGCTATTTTTAACTGGCCTCTAGGAGAGACCCTTAACCCTTAAAGGGGTTCTACTGCATTACTCAGGGCTTGACATCGTAACCGAATATGTCTAAAGTGCTAACCAAAAAAAAAAAAATGATATATCGGTTACCGGTTTTAAACTAGTTCTATCGTTAGCAGTTACCTATTACTGGTCCTATATTCACTACAACATTACACTAGGATACCAATCAAGTGATAACCGCCTAAAAAAATTACGGTTACCAGTAACCGATTCAATATCGGTTTTCTAAAAATAATTGCATAATTACACCTATGTAGGTAGTATGATTTATGAATAGTTTTTAGAAGTTAAATATTAAAGTAGATACGAGCTCATCATTATTATGTGACTAAAATAAATTTAACATATTAAAGTTCATAAGTAACGGTAGTTGGTAGGTACTCGATATATTAATAAATATTGGTAATTTTAACCGGTAATAACATATTATTATATGTTATCATAACGTTTTATGCTAACTGAAAAATCGTCACGGTAACCGGTAACTGATAACCGGGAATAAAAATAGGTTTGAAATAACGGTAACCAATTTTAGGTTTAAATTGCCGGTTTTTGGTAAGAACTCGGTTTCAAGCTCTGGACTATAATTGCTATAATTTTAAATTAAAAAAAAAAAAAAATATTTGTTGATTACAATGTGTTTACATTCCTATGTACCTACATAATCTGAATAACTACTAGACTAGTTGTCTTACACGCATTTATGTATATTATATCTCAAAAAATATAAGCTGTGTTCGACGTAGTAGTAGGACCAATAATACAATCAATTTTAAAACAAATTAGGAAAAACTTATTTTTTCATTACGACTACCTCCTATCTACGTATTCTGTCCTTCCATCTATCATGTGATCGTATATAGCCGGTAGGAGAACATACTATTATCAATATCGGCAGCATACCAGCATCATGAGTCTGTAGTTTGGTAAGCGTCAATAAACAATTTATTATATAAAATAAAAAGAAATAATACATATTTATGATTTAGATGCTTGCGGAACGCGAGATGTTCAAATCGACAACAGATCTCGAATGGATTGAGAAGAGTTCGAGTTGAACATAAACGGAGTCGGTATAAGCGACGTTTATCGCACGGTGAGGGTGCGTTAAAGTCCCCACACACTGCAGCGGTGGCGGTGGCGGTGAATTTCTGTAGGACACATTTCATCGTGGTGGTAAAGCCAAGACAATAGAATTTAACGCTACCTCCACCGGTGCAGTGTGTGGGGAGTCGGGACTTTTACGGTCAATCGCGTTACATAAAAATAACAAGGACGGGTTGACGGCGGCGTCGTAAACATAAAGGAACAAGCTTTTGACGCCTTGGAAGGGGGGGAGACGAACTGTTACAGCAAGAAACACGCAATATACAAAAATTACAGAAGTCGTATAAAGTATAATACACAAAACGAATGTTAATGTAAAATAATAATAATTATGAATACAATATAAAAAACTTCGTGGAGCTGATAACAGTTTTTTTTAAGTTATACTAATCAAATTTTAATGTCATTCTTGCAATCTTGCCTAATGGCAATACATTACTAAAAACTAAATGTTTGATTTTTATCATGATATTACATTTTTTTCTCTCCATAAACTAAGGTATAACTATCATTTGACGCAGGCTGGTCACTTTCCCGCGGGACACATTGTATATAATTATCGTTATAAATTTAAATTAAAAAAAAATATTTGTTGCTTATAACGTGTTTAGCATAACTATATGTATATAACTATATAACTATACATAACTATATGTATCTACTTAAAGAAATAATAATGGAGTCACCATAAAGAAATTTAAAAGGAAGTACCAAAAAAAACTATTGTCTTCAACCTTCATGGATTATAAATTGGATGATATCTTTTTTAATCTGAATAGCCGCAAAGAGACTACTCATGTAGTGCCCAAAGTTAAAGTGGCCGCGACTAGTCCAAAATTGTCGAACGCAGTCAGCATTAATGTTTGAAGTATGAAATATTTCATGTGAAATATAAGAAGATATAGTGATAAGGAGTTTCAAATTATAGAGGAAATTGATGAAGGAAATTGTGAAGACAAAGAGAGTGACTGTAGTCGTAGTGTTACTTCAGAAAGTGAAAAAGAGTATAATTCTGATATTGAAAGTGCTGAAATAGACGAACTTCTCAACATGATAAATGCAAAGGCCTAAAATAATATTATATACTTATATTTTTCATATTAATCTATTATGTTTATCGTTTAATATTTATATATAGATATAAATATATAATATAAATAATAAATATGAGATACTTGAATATATTAAACAAAACTATACCTATTCTTATTGACACTTTGTTGCATGCCTGCATACCACATTCATATTTATAATTATTTACATAAGACATGTAAAGTAATTAGTAGAATATATAATATGACAAATATTGATAAGTTTATAGTGCTGTACTAATGTTCAGTGTTCTAAATTATAATTTAAGAATTCAGTAGGTATACAATATACATGTATAAGATTGTATACCTAATGTATCATTTAAACATAAAAATATTTAAAAATAGTGTAGACCATTTTAAATGTATAATACCAAAGGTTAGGTATACATATATTATAGGTAACGTACAATTATTAAGGTAGTTAATGACAATTATATGTAAATACAAAACTTATTTAAAAATGAAACAAAATTTATTAAAATACTGAAATATTTCACACATTTGAAATATTTCATTTTTTTTAAATTTCATGAAATTTCCAAACACTAGTCACCGTATAGCTAAACCAGGTAGATTCAATTACATCGACGCAGTGGAATCGTGGTCGTGTTTGCGGTAGATACGACGGTCGCTCTAGCCGAACCGTAAGGTCGTGTACTAAAATAATAACTATAATAATAATATTTTGTACCACGTGGTGTTTACGTCGCGGTCGAGCGCATCGAATAGCTGCAACATCCGGCAACAACTTTAAAGACCTTGACGTCGGCCGGTCTCCCGAATCGCTCGGCCGGGCCAAGTGATCGTAATATCGCAGAAATGGTACGACCTATAGATCGTGATCTATGCACCGGATCGACGATGGTGTCATGGAGTATTAAGTACGTATATATATATAATATATATAGTACTATATTGACATATTGTAACTAAATTGGTTACTAATAGTCATTAACGCAAATAGCGTTTAGGATTTGGAGGGGCTAAAGCCTTACTTTGATAATATTGAATAAGCTTAAAACAAAATGTTGGAAATGTTAGGGGGGCTATGAACATTTTTGGGGGGCTTAGCCCTTAAAGCCCCTCCCCGTTTGCGCCTATGCTAATAGTAGGGTTAACAACTAACTGGTTAGGATTTATGCCCTTAAAAATATATTGTGTTGTGCATTCGCTGTACAAAAAAATTAAAATATGCATTTATATAAAAAAAAACGGGTAAGTGGGGGACACTGCTGTACAATAGGTTACAACAGGCACAAGTAGATCACTGTAATGGATGGTGTTAAATTTGAATTCAATGGTATAATATCCTTGTATACGACCAATGATTCTGAGCAGAGATGGTTTGTCAGTCAAATATATTTTTTATTTTATTGATATTATAATTATTAATACGGATGCTGGTAAGTTGAATTAATATTATTTGCGTATAATAATATACGTCTTGAGAAGTTTCAAGTATCCAAGAATAATATTTTAAAAATATAACAAGAAACTAAAATCGCTGTTTTTCGTTTGAATATCTAATTTTGTCTAAATTTGAATAGAAAATAACTTTAAAAAAAACTGCGTTTTTATATTTTTGTTTACAGAATAACCTACTTGTGTGAAACCTTGTTTTAAATGTTCAAACCTGAGCTATAAAAGTTGAACATTTCATACATTAATAACTACAAAATCATTTTTTAATTTTAAATTTAATAAATTTTGTCAAAATGTAATGCGTAAATAGGTTCTTTCGGTTTTAACAACCGACCACTATAAAAGAAATAAAAAAAAAACCCGAGGAAGTCACTTTGGTGTATAGTAGGTATACGTTTCGAGTACTTACGTACCTCATGAATAAGTTGGTTAATGAATATTATGTTATGAACTATTACAAAATTATAAATCACAGTAGTTTTAATGTAATAAATCATTCAGCGATAAACGGTAATGTGCGGAGACTGTGTGGACAGGCTCTTTTTACAAGGATATTTTATGTTTAAGAGGATGCTACACGAACATTTGTTGTCACCGTCCTACAAGTGCGTAACATAGCAAATTTACGCTCAGCAAACAAAGTTTAGCTCCGCTAGTTTAATTAGAGTGAATCGACCTATTATGATACATGATAGTTGATGGTAAGAAAATTGTTTGTGTTCGTATTTTGGTTTTTTACGATAGTTAAATTTTTTAGCAAATCATGCAGCAAATTAAAAATGATCATAACTCACTTAAAAACTGTATAATCGTAAAAAACAACATACGAACACAGATAATGTTCTTACCATCAAGTTTCATAATACATCGATTCACTCTAATTTTTAAGCTAACGGAGCTAAACGTTATTTGCTGAGCGTAAATTTACTAATATTACGCACATGTATAAGACGGAGACAGCAAAATATGCCCGTGTGGTGTTCTTTTAATATTACCATTGGTTATTTTGTTTTTTTTCTAATATTAATACAATAGGTTGGACCAGAGTTTATAAAAATATGTTTTTTTTTATGAATTTTCAATTGTTTTAAATATGTTTAAAACACGATTGCATCAATTTTTAAACAAAATATGTAATTTATAAAAAAAAGCGGGTAAGTGGATGTCGTTTTGCTGTACAGTAAGCTACAAGTGGGTCAATAGTCAATTTAGGTATAATGGATTGTATTAAACTTGAATTCAATGATATAATAGCATTGTATAAGAAAAATAATTCTGAGCGGAGACAGTTTGTCAGTCTGGATATTTTATATTGTTATTATTTATTAATTATTATATCCTGTAAGTTAAATCATTAATATTATACATTTTTATTCATTTGATGTTTCTATGGTGATATACAAAGCATTAGTAATTAAAATTCCATTTTTAGCGATTTTTCCCGTAGCATTAAATAACTATTGTGAAAATCGAGAAATGACCTTTTTAAAGTACCATATTGATCCAATTTGCTAAAAGATAAGGTACTATATGTTGGAATCGAACCATTCCTTCTGGTAGAAATTTTGTATATTATAGGATAAAAAAAAAAATAATAATAATAAACACCATTGTAAAACTACTAACTTCCTCACTCGCTCAGAATCTATAAAATGTATTAATTTTTTTATAATTTAACGGGTAATTTAACCACGTTTTAAACATGAAAATCATATTTGATTAATTTAGATGTTTAAAACATCTCAACTCTGGGTTGAATTAATGTTTGCCAAAAGTATTGGCGTTATTGCATAATATATTATTATAGGTACTATTGTATAATAATTAGTTACAATTTTTTATCAAATACTTTTAGTATTCTTATTAGCAGAACAGTGTGAAAAGGTTTTTGGTATAATAATAGCTTAAAATCACATTTAATCACTATAAGAAATACTCCTGTGTTTTAAACTGGAGAAATCTTGGGAATATTCGCTAACTGATAAATGAAGACCATGTTCTAAAATATGTTTAACTTTTATAACTTTGATGTGAGAATATATTAATTTTACACAATTAAGTTAATCCGGAAATATATAAGTGACCTTATGACCTTGTTATAGAAATACACGATAGCATAAATTACATTTACAATAACAAGTTTTATCGATAAGCCAATATACATTTAAAAAATAATCAAATGAAAATTAATTTTTTAATTTTTTAATATTAAACAATATTATATGGACAAATTTTTATTTTTATATTTTTTTTATTATTATTATTTACAACATTGACAAAATGTATTGTTTAATTATTGAATTTATACTTCTTTATGGAGGTTAAGTCAAAGAAAAACCGTCACGACTCACCACAGATTTAAGCGTAGTCGTTGCTAACAATAACCTAAAATCTGTTCCGTACGCGATTGTAGTAGTTGACATCAAAATTATTGTTACCTTTAATATCAGTGTTTATTTATTGATTAGTAATAATAATAATAATAAAAATTAATTTATATAAATATATCAAAATTAATATATATTTATTATTTAACATTACTATTTGTTATGGATTACACGCAGTATTCATCAACACACATCTCCGAAAGAATTAGTTTTATATTATTATTATTTTAGAACACCGACAAGAAACTTTTTTTAAAAATTATTTTAGCCTATAATATATATGGACTGATTTTTATTTTTTGAATATCACAGACAAAATAATTACTTATTATGACCATTCATTTCTCAATCTATCGATCCTAGAATTATGAATAGTTATACGAATGTACAACAGTCATTAATAAAGTAATATTAAAATAGTGTAATTTAGTGCTTATCTACTATACGATAGGAATCAGTAAAAAAAGATAGTAAAAAGATCATCTATTTATCCATCTTTTGGACGCAAAGGAAACACTGAAAAGTTATAAAAGGTTAAAATGGACGCAATCAGATGACGCCCATAACATTAAAATTATAATGTATTAATTATATTTTTAACATACATAATCAATTTTAAAAATGTTAGTAGGTAAATTATAATTTTATCTTTGCCACATATTTCAATAGTTTGACTATTATGGCCGATCATGTGATCGCATATAGTTCAATGTACATAATTAAAAACTGACTGCATACCAGCATCACACGAATAGTTCATAATTTTTAGAAGAACCGATAATATTATTATGTTTCTAGAACACAAGTGTTGTTGTAATATTACTATCGTTTGTTTTATAGCGTTGTCTTATGAAGTTGACAATTAATAAATTCTCTGCAGATATAGTCAGTGTTAGAACATGTTCGGTAAACTATTTTTTTAGTGTCATTATGTAACTTATATGTGTTGTTGGTGCACGATTGGCCGTCACGGCGGCACACAATATTATATAATAATATTATTACGTGACGATTACGCTATTTTCACCGGGATCCGGGTCAAGGTCATGCTCCAAGACTATCGATGTCCGGCGTGCCTCGCCTTTCCTGGCCGGTTGCAATCTATAGTGCAGCCTAGTACCCCGCGGCCTATTAGTATGGTCTGATTTCGTGAACCGTTCGTACCGTCGAACTTGTGTTCGTGACAAAGATATTAAAATATTGTTCCGGTCGAATGTGCTCCGCCGCCCAGTCTCACCGCCGTAATGCTTACCGCTTCATCCGAGTATACTTATGACCAACCGCCCTAGGTTGGATGAAGTATTAAAATCCGTAGTTGTAAGTCTCAAAAGTGTCCGTGATTTACAACCGCGGACGCTTATAATATTGCACGGGCTACGCACCCATCCACACAACAGTTCGTTAGTGTGGACACCGGCCCGTGCCCTTTCATAAGGCCTTTGTGCCACCCTCCAGACAGTACTCCAGTCAACGTCCATCAGCCATCTGCGTCCCACATCGCCCGGTCACCATAGTTCCTGCCAACTGCTGAGACCGCAGCCCAAGTCTCCGCGAAAAGGTTGGGTCATTTGTGAGTTATGTAATAGGTAGGTACCTACGTTCATCGTAGCTCGATTATATAATATATTATTTTATTATCAATCGTCATGTTCGTCTGACTAGCGAGATATATTATCACCATTGACACGACACGATAAGCCCGTTCGTATTATTTAATTTTAATTTTTAACCATCGAAATTTCGTGTTACAATTATTATTGTATAGGTACCTGTTTTATATTAATTATTATCGGCGGTGTATATTCCGTAAATTCCGACGCATCATTTATTTGTCAGCACAATATTGTATTATTTTTCTAAATTCATATACTCTTCCGTTCTCATAAAATGCAGTCCACTATCATCTCCGGGTCAGTAACCGACAACCGTATGCCATCGATCGCCTGTAAAATGGCATTACCCGATGACATCCACAACGTCATCGATTCATCGCGGCTGCTCAAACCAGTTTGCTCATCCTAACACACTTTCATTTTATATAAATATAACTTATATGTATAATTAATATTCGTTGTTTATAATTTTTAAATATATTTGCTTTAATTTAAATTTACCATTGACAATGTAGGTGACGCATTCCTGGTTAATATATTCATGTACGTAATACCAGTGTTAACAATATAGTAATAAAAATAAAACCATGTTTTCAAGACATTATTATACTATTATAGTATAATTTCATTATATTAAAATATTAAATATACCCAAACAGTTTAATAAATTATACATCTATAAAGTGGAGAGTTTTGAATAATATATTACAATATAATATTATGTATCAGTAATTTAATCATAATAATAATCCGTAATTTTCGTATGCATAAAATACCACTTCTTACAGACAAGTTGATGGCTTTAACTTCCAAAGCTTAAGTTTTTTACACTGTAATTCTTATTTTTTTTACTTGGATAACGATTTTCTGGAGTAGAATAAATAACAATAAAGTCTTAGGCTTATAGACATAAAATACTATGTTCCATGGATTCTTGAAATTTTGAACAAAAATGTAAATGTGTTTCGTTGTAGGTATCAATTTAAACTTTAAATTTCTTGTATTGTCTTGGTTTTTTTTTCATAACAACTTCTGATTCCAAACTAACATATTTTAGAAAGAATAAATATTTTGACAGAGAACACCGAATTCATGCGTTTTACTGACTGTCCAAGGAGTTGTACATTATAATGAAGGTTCTCGTGAGATTTTTTCTCCCGGGACAATACCATTATATAAGCCAACATATCTTGCACCAAATGGACGAGAAAATACTACACTAGAACTATTTTGTCAGCCTAATGGAACGTGAAATAAACAACTATATAGATGCAATACATGTAATTGTATTTTTTATCTTATAAGTATAAGTCTTTAGTTTATATAAATGTTACTAATTTACTTAACTTTTACGATATCCTTACTGTACTACTATCATTTATTTTTATATTCAAATATTATTTTAAATTACGGTAAAGTATACATCATAAGCAAAATATTGATAAACAATGGTGAAAAAGCACTTTTTGGAACGACACCTTGGAATGTTAGAATATGTCGATTAAATAAAACAAATTCCAATCATTATTTGATATGCGTGGAGGATCAATTATTGCTTCAAACTTAATAGTTCCTGGTAAATTCTTTGTACAAACAATTTAAGAAATAATGAAAATTAAATAAATATTATTTTTAAAGGCTCATTGTTTTTGGAAAAATGGTATGTTATCTAATAATATATCTATAATTGACCGTCTATACAAAGTTGCTGCTGGAAAATATTATAGAACCAATTAATGACTTAAAATTTCCTCAAATAACCAATGTAAGTTATGAATAATTCAAAGCTTACAAATAATTTGTATGACATATTATATAACATTAATGTGCAGGTGGATATGATTCACTCGAAAGAAGGTTATTACGGATCCTATGGGTTTCATGCTGAATATATAGCTATTATTGTGTTACAAAAGAGTTTCTTTTAGGAATGGTGTTGTACCTGTTTGTGTTGATTGGAATGGTGAATAATATAGTCAATGGAGATCAAAAAAAGGTTGGTTTGTAGTATTATTTAAATAATATTATTGTGATTTAATTACAGTGACTGTTGATAAGTTTTGTGCCTGTTCTGCATGGGGTAATACAATCTTTAAACATTTATACTGTTAACTGTCACTATTGACCATTGTTCATTTGTATGTAAAGAGAAAATGCAGTGAGATTATCTACAAGAGATTGCATAAGTACCTACAATATTTTGGCATGTTATTACAATACATAAATAAAAGTGGATAAGTGTATGTCGCTCTGCTGTACAGTATGTTACAAGTAGGTCACTGTAATGGATGGTGTTAAATTTGAATTCAATGATATAATACCATTGTGTAAGAAAAACGATTCTGAGCGAAAACGGTCAGTCATCCTATGATATTACTAAGTATATTTGATGATGTTATTGTGAATAAAATAATTTATAAATTTACCTATTTACGTGGAACATTGTTTTAAATTTTCAATCCTAAGCTATAAAAGTTGGACATTTTTTAAACTACAAAATAATTATTAAATTTTGTCAAAATTCAAACTTTAAAGGCTCATAAACAGTTCAAAAAGAGTCAAAATATTTTCAAAATTGTATGATGTATAGAAAATGAAAATGAAAATATAAATATTCAATTAAATTTTCATGTATCTACAGTTATTCGTTTTTGAATTACAACAAAATAACAAAATCGCTACATGAGAAATCGAGTGAATATCCAATATTGTAAAAATATGAACTTCAAATGCTCATAAAAATGTAATTTGATTTAATTTAACTGTAGACATTTTTTTTTGATAAAGGTAGACAAACTTATGAATAATCTTGTATTATATTTTCAAATCTTAGATTAAAAAAAAAAAATTTTAATGAATTTCAACTGCTAATTTTCGTGATTTTTCCGTCTTTTGTCAAGATTTGAACTTTAAATGATAGGTAATAAAAAAAAACTGCGACTAAGGATTTTTAATATTTTTTAAATGATATTGTAACAGTATATTAGAAGTGTATTAAATATAATAATAATAATAATAATATAATATTTAAGCTTTTTTACCCAACAAATAAAGTTTTATTGATATTCATAGAAAATAAGACTAATAAAAGGGAGCGCTTAAAATGTCCGAAAATATTTTGTTCGACCAGTATTTTGGCCGAAAAATATTTTATCCGAAAAATATACACTTAGAAAAGTATTTTGTCAGAACTATATTTGATGCGAAAAATATTTCATCCGAATCGTATTTTATCCGAAAAATATTGTCAACGAAAATAATAAAGCAGAAAATATTTAAAAAAATATTTAATAAAATTGGAAACTGAAAATGTTCCTAAACAAATCTAAATAATTTGTAAATTTTATCGTGTATAGAAAATGCAAATATAAACAACCAGTGAAAATTTCATGTGTATAAATAAACCAACAAAAAAACTTACAATAACAAATGTTACAAACGTATGTTTATTTGTTTTAGAGTTGCACCAAAAACCAAATTTTGCGTAAGAATTCCCGTTTTTCCTTAATTTGTCTTTTGTTTTTCACGGTGCTTTTGAAAATTACTGGGAATTTTAATTGTTGACCTCCCCAATGCACCAACAATATTCACTTTCCTATTAAACAAGATACTGAAGTTGAAAATCAAAGCATTATTTCGACTACTTATCTTATACACAGACACAAAAATAAAAAATGTATAAAATAATAAAAATAAAACACACATATGATATCATTGTAAAATTAATACATTCATCGTTCCACTCAGAATCTAAAAAAGTGGGCGGATAATAAATTTGTAAACACTGAATATTGAAGGTACCTAGGACACATTAAAAAGTGAAGATTAACTTGATTTGTATTAAATTAATTAATCTATTGTACAATATTAGTAAAAGAAATAAGAATTTAATTTTACAAATCTATCAAATAAACTATATACAAAGCGAGCGTACATCAGGTGCCATTTTTTTCATAGATACCTATTGATTGTTTTAAGGTCATACGTAATTATAGTTTTTTTTATGAAAAAAAACGGCTGTAGCCATTTTCCTCCAAAAACGAGATACCGTTTTCCTCCACTGTCCATTTTCCTCCAATAAATAATAAATAAAATAATAAAATAGTTAATATAAATAATTTATGCATATCGAAAAAATAAAAAATTTTCTTTATTAGGCTTAATGTATTAAACTATTTTTGATTTTCGTTTTCCGTTATAATTACGTTTATAAATTTCAATCGTTTTTTGTCAAATATAACGTTATTATAACGTTTGCAAGCCCTAGGGCCTGGATCCTAGACTTACTCTATCTTTATAATACATAACGTAATGCTACAACACCGGCTAAAATATTAGAGGAAAATAGACATCATTTCAGTCTAAAATAATGTGGAGGAAAATGGAAACCGACCTTTTTTTTTGTGGAGGAAAATGGACATTGGAGGAAAACGGTATCTCGTTTTTGGAGGAAAATGGAACCACCCAAAAAAACCACACATCACTGTAAAACCAGTAAATTCAATGCTCCCTCACAGTCTAAAATACTAATATGAAATACATTTTTTGCTTGAAAAGCAATGTCTTAGAAAATTCAGAAAAAATGCAATTTGTAATTAAATCCACGCCTTAATTATAATTAATAATAATTGCTGGTGACGCATTGATGCCGAGGGGAGTTTATTATCAGCTGAACCGATATCTATATAAAATCTTAAACATATGATACAAACACTTTTTCACACTCAGGCGTTTTGATACAAAAATACAAAATATTTATAATTTATATTTATACCGATTTATTATAAATATATAATAATGATAAATTATTTTTGAACAGTGGCCCATTGGGAAAGTTCGCGGTATCCCGCCGGTCCAGTCTGACCCTTATATTGTCATTATTAAAGAAATAAATAAATAAATAAAACAAACTTAACACGTATTTTGTTTTAAAAATGTTCACTCCGTAGTAAACACTCTACAAGTGAGTAGCTCCGTGTAAGCTATCAAAAATAAATCAATACATTTATAAAAACAAAATATTAGGGGTCCTATGAAAATTGAAATAATTGGTACGTGGTCTATGGAGAAAAAAGTTCTAAACTTGACAGGTACTTAATTATAATATATCTACTACATGTATGATATGTGAATATATACAAAAGTTATATGAAATATTTTAATTGAAAATGTGTGTACATGACACCACTAAATATTATAGTTTCTGCCACATGTTATAGGTACTATAATATCACATAATATCCTTGTAATATAGTAGGTACCTGTATATAATTTGTAATAATAATAAAAATGTATATTGCACCTACTACCCAATAGCAGTCGTATGATAAAATGTAATATTAATGTATTATTATAAAATATTTTTAGTTTCAGAACATAGTGTGGACGAAGGAGACAGCGAATCAGAATCATGCTTTTTAGACGCTAATTGGTATTATTTATCGGAATAGTGAGTGTCAAGGATCCAGAACTGAAAAATTCAATTGCAGTTTCTACAGAAGTTAAGTACCACATTTAATGGATTCATAAACTGTATAACCATTATAAATAAGTCAAATATAATTAAGGTAATGTTATTCCAATTGTAATTGAAATACATATTTGTATATTTTGAATAATTAGTATTTTTATTATGTTTAACATTTTTTAACAGTTCTTATAATTGTTCATTAAAATTAATAAGAATAGGTACGTATGTATTCATTTTGTATTGTACACACATATATTATATATAAGCCAAATAATACTCACTCGCTAACTCACTCACTCACTGCATCTTAATCGCAACCTACTGTACATCAGAGTGGTATTCACTTGCCCAGTTGTTTTACTTATGTATTATAACATGCTAAAATGTATACAAACGTTAGTACAGAATCTCACGGGATTTGCTCTTTACATATAAATGGACAATGGTCTGATTAATTTTCATTCCTTCTTAAATTCGCTGCACGAAGATTTTACCAGGAACTATTAATTTTGGAGCAATAATTGATCCTCCACACATATCAAATAATGATTGGAATTTTTTTTATTTAATCGATATATTCCAACATTCCAAGGTGCCGTTCCAACAGGTGCTTTTTCACCATTGTTTATCAATACTTTGCTGATGATATATACTTTACCGCAATCTAAAATAATATAAAAATATAAAAATAAATGATAATAATACTAAAAGGATAAAGTAAAAGTTAAGGAAATTAGTAACATTTATAGACATTAAAGACTTATCTTTATGAGATAAAAAATGCAATTACATGTATTGCATATATATAGTTGTTTATTCCACATTCCATTAGACTGACAAAGTAATTCTAGTGGAGTATGTTCTTGTCAATTTGGTTCACTATATATTGGCTTCCATTATGGTGTTTCTATTGTATCGGGTTAGATTAAAGCAATTAGCTAATTAGCATAATTACTATTTAGGGTACATTTTATATCTATATTATATGATAGTAGAGAAGGACACATTTCTATAAACATAAACAAACTATAATCATCATAACCAAAAATCGAACTCATTATATTAAAACCCTACAAATTACAATACAGAACTTACTAAAATATAACCCATTAGAAATCGTAATAAGATGTCGTTTCAACAAATGCTAGTTGACCATCGGACAATCATAACTATTATACTTGATTTATGATAAAGTCCTCATTTGTATTTTATTTTTTTATTAGTTTTGTTGTAGTCACTTGTACCATAATAGTTTTAATATAAAGGTTTATATATTATAAAAAATACAGATACTTTTGTAATATTTATTATAGTATGTTCAGTTTAATTTTTTTTTTATGTTTTTATTTTGTTATAATTTGAAAGATAATAAAAAATATAATAACACAATTTGTAATCTATATATATAAAAATGGAACGTGAAAAATGTCGTTACTCGTTACCTCATCAATCGAGAACAGCTGGTCCGATTTGGCTCAAATTGTTTTTTAAGATGTTCGTAATAATTGCCAGAATAATGTTTCTACGACAGAAAGTTTTAGGAAAATCCACCGGAAAAGTAGGAAATCCGGATGTAAAAAATACAACAGTGTATTATAATATATTGGTTGCAATTGGTTAAGCGGGCATGTTTGTTGATTTGTATTATTTGTTTTTGTCAATATATATATACCTAACTATATAAATGTGAAATGAAAATCTCCCTACAGGCTAAACTCTGGAACTACTTATCAGATCTTCTTGGTTTTTTTTTAAACGAAAGAGTATATCATGGAGAAAGTTCTTATGCAAGTGAGGAAAATCCACCGGAATAGTAGGAAATCTGGATATCAAAAATACTGCAGTGGCGCCATCTCTGTCCCGAAAAAATAATATTATTAAATATATAATAATAAATAATATTTAAATATTATTTAAATAGGTATTTATAATTATTATTAATTTTGTGGTATGCTAAAAATTATCCATACTTAATTATTATACAATGTACATATAGGATAATTTTTTTTTTCATTTTATAATTATTATAGTCATACCTACTGAATCTAACACTTCAAATTTAAAATAATATTGACACCCCTTGGAATTAAACTATCGATGTTATTTCGTAATGCATAATACAATTTCTTATCACTCCGTCCCCCACGCGTCCTACCCAAATTAAGCAGTGAATATATTTGATTACCTATACAATATTGTGATACCATGTGCAGATCACTAGTGTCTACACGTCTTGAATGCAGCACTTTATGTAATTATATATAAATATCATTGTAGTATATTATTTTCAGATATATACAAATAATATAAAGATATTGCATATTATCATCAAACGTTAAAAAAATTTTTGAATTGATAAAAAAAAATATTTTACATCGATCGGAGCATAGTATTATATTTTATATATTGAATAATCTTTAATATATCTATATCTATATATATAAAAATGAATGTATGTGTGTCAGTTTGTGTGTCTCCATATTACCATGGCAACCAATTATATATTATTTTGAAATTTCCGATGGAATGTTTTGTATATAAATGGTTGCCATGGTGATATGTAAAACATATTATTCATGTAGAGTTGACAATTTTAATGGGCAACGAAGTGAACGGGATCAGATATTTTTACATACATAGAAAGATTATACCTCTGAGCAGAAGATAGGCTAATTTAAAAAGGGAGAGGACCAACCCCGGGAGGTGCTCAAACAGGGATTTTGATATTTTATATGGACATTTTTGTTTATAAATGGTTGCCATGAGTTTTGAAGCTATTATAGTAATAATTATTGGTTGCCGGGAAACGAAGTGCACGGGATCAACTAGTAATATATAAAAATGGAGCGTGTAAAATGTACGTTACCTCATCAATCGAGAACGGCTGATTCGAATTGGTTCAATTTTTTTTAAGATGTTGGTAATTGCCAGGAGAAAGTTTTTACGTAAGAAAGTTTTAAGAAAATCCACCGGAAAAGTAGGAAATCTGGATGTAAAAAATACAATAGTGTCGCAACAGTGTATTATATATTGGTTAATCGGACATGTTTGTCGATTTGTATTATTATTTTTTGTTAATATATATGTATATTATATACCATTAAAACCAATAGCAACCATTTAGAAACAAAAACTTCCATTGTAAATTTCATAATTCTTGTTTGAGCACCTCCCAAGGTTGGAATTTATCCTTTTAAAATTATCCTATCTTCTTCCAAGAGGTCTAATATAATATCTCCATATCAATTTCCATCGTAATCGATTCCAGCCGTGTAGGAATACATAAAGGACACACACACACAAACATTCATTTTTATATATTATACTAGCTGATCCCGTGCACTTCGTTTCCTGTTAAATCTACCAACTCTATATGACTCAAACTATGTTCAATTCGTTATTTAATATTCGGTATATGGTGTTCAAAATGTATCTTAACTTTTCCGTTGCATGGAATACAAATTCTGATTCGCAGCAGTATAATATTATCAGTTAGGCAATCTACCTGTGGTAGATCGCGGACCCCGTACTGTTTGACGTAACTTTATAATTTAACTCTAAAGTATCAAAGTTATACCAAGTATGTCACTGAACTCCTCCTAAACGGCTGAACTAATTTGTAAATGCCGACTTGTCGACTAATATTTCCTCCTCGTCCGCGAAGATGTGGCATTGTTTTATGTAGGTACATAACTTATTTGTGAGTATAATACGCTCAATATTTACGTAATTGCAATACATATAATATCAAAACACAGTGTACAATAAAATTAAATGCATTGAATGAATACACTGATTTTATGGCAACCAATAAATAATAATTATTATTATAATAGTTTTAAAATCCATGGCAACCATTTATAAACAGACATTTCCATCGTAAATCTCTAAATCCTCGTTTGAGCACATCCCCTGGTTGGACCCAGGGGAATGATTTGTGAATGTAAACAATTCGGGGCGTCACCCAAACGCATACAAAAAAATTCATTCAAATCGGTCCAACCATTTAGGAGGAGTTCAGTCACAACACACGTACAGTAAAATTATATATATTATAAAGATAAAAATGAATGTCTGTGTGTAGATTAGACCTCTGGAATGATCTCGGTTTGTGTTGGGACTACGGTTGGTACGCGTTTTATTATGTGAGGCAGATAGATCATCACAGAGAACCCGGGTGGTCACCCATCTGGGAGCCTGATCGACCGCAGCACACATTACTATATTAGTGACTGCGTCCAATCACTGCGCTTCACCAAGTCACCATACAACGAACTCTAATACACTCCACTTTAAATTGTATAATATTATATGTTTATATATTTACCAGCTTGAATTCTTGCCAAATGTATTATATTATGTAACATTTAACATATCAACAAATTGTATACAATATTAAAATCCTTAATATAGAAATAGTATTGAGTAGTAATATATATATATAATGGTATATATATAGATTAGTGTAAATTGAATCATTTGTTGATCGTTGCCACATCGATAAAATTAAATATTTAAGTATCTTGATCGTCATATTTAAGAGCCAAAAGGTGATTTTGAGAGGATATAATAAAGATACTAGATAATATATGTATATTTTAGAAAATTAAGGTTTCAGAAATATAGTAAAAATATATTGGACTAGGTACGTTATGTTATTTGGTATTAGCAAGACTTAAACCTAACCTAACTATTAATTAATCATAAAAATAATAAACCATATATAGGATCATAGTCAAATGGTTTAGAAAACCATGTAAATATTCAAATTAATAATTATGTTTATTCTTATAACGTATCTACTATACAGTGTATTATATGAAAAAGAAGAAAATTAAATACGTCCATTTATGTTCAATTGTTACCTAATAATCGTTAGGGATCAAATGCGTACCGGTTATTAGGTGTATTTTTTCATTGCTCAATATTTAAAAAAACCCAAAATATATAGATCTATTATAAATTTGATATAGATATACAAATAGTATGCATTATAATAATTAAGAAATATAAAATGTATCAAAAAAGGATAATGAAAGGATTGCTGAATCAAGAAACTTGAAAATTTACCCATAGACCATAAGTCATTTCATATTAGAAGTTCAAAAGTAATGAAAATATAAAAATTAAAGGTACACATTTTTTTTATAAGCATTTGAAATTCAAATGTTGATGAAATCCATCAAAATCGCGAACATTATCAAATTATTTTGTATTTAAAAAAATATATAATGTTCAATTTTTGTAGTTAAGAACTAAATGTTCAAAACAAGGTTAAAATATTTATAAGCATAAGTTATACCTATTTAACTATTGCAAATAATAGGTAAAAAATTGGCAACAAAAAACAGCGGTAAAACGGAAATATTATATTATACACCAGTTTTGAATTAAATTTATTTTGATGTTTTTGTTGTGATTTAAAATGATTAGATAACCCTAATGAGTTAAAATCTTAATCAAATACTACAAGTACCTACATTTTATATTGACCTGATATTATAATGTCTAAAATATTTTACATTTTGTAGAGTCTGCATAGTACCTACCTAATGACTTATAATTATAGAAAAATTACAGTAACAATACAACATCTAGGACGTTACCAAATGGGTAGGTATGTGATTTTTATTTATTAGATTTACCGAATTCGTTACTAGCATAGACCTATATAAACTAATGGATAGCGTTTAGAGAGAGAAAGAGGTCAGGGGTACGGTATAGAGTAAAAGAGAAAAGAGAACGTGGGGGAAATACAGTATTAGTTTCATACGTCTATGATTTCCCCCTTTATGTTTTTTCTCTCTTTTCTCTCTTCGACCTTTCTTCTTTTTTCTCTTATATGATTCCCGTGCATTGAGGGCAGGACGGAGTGGAATGCGCAATGTCCATTAGTTTATAGGTCTATGGTTACCAAGCATGACACTAGAATTTTTTCCAGGGGAGGGGCAGAGTGGGGCAAATATTTTTCTTACATACAAATATATATACTATACGAAAGTATTTCCATAAATTAAAAATTTTTAAAAAGTATATTTCATAAATTCTTTGATGCAGCTTTTTTAAAAATAATGTTTTATGACTTTATTATATTGTACATATTTGTCAGTGGTGGGGCTGGCGAGGGGGCTGAATTGTTCTCTGACCTGTTCATTACCAAATGTATTCGTTTATTTTTTTTATTATTAAGTTGTGTTTTGTTATTTTTGTACTTATTATGAAATTTTACTACGATAACCATAGGTGGTTTTAGGATTTGAATTTAGAAAGGAATTTAGTCTCGTATACATTTTAAACATAAAATAACGAGCCCATGGTTGATGGGCCTTTCGCAGATAAATTATTTAACTCAAAGCTGTTTTTGAATAAATCTGGCTTATCAAATCTATTCTAAGTGCACCTATAATATTTTATAATTAATTTTAATTAATGCAATCTAAACTACGACCTGCAGCCACGGTTGACGGAATATCACTTCACGCGTGAAACTTAGCACTGTATTGGCAGCTATTTTAAGTCGAGGAAAAATAATTCAATTAATTGAAAACATTACTTTGCTTTACTTTTAATTTAAACACTATATATAAATACCAAACTTAAAAAAAGTTAAATGCTTATTGGAAACAATTTAATGTCGAAATATTACAATATAAATAAACTAATTCTATTTGAATAAACAGTGTATAGGCACAATTGTCGTCAACAATAAACAATACTAGCCAACACAGTATAATATCAATGTTAAATGCGATATAGTGTTTACTGTTTATACGTCGTAATAATATAATAATAATAATAATGGCCGAGCGGATTAGGCGTCGGTTGCGACGCACACCCACGTCGGTTCGATGCCGGCCGCAGGCGGCATTTTTCTTCGGGCATGTCACGGTGTTCGGAGGAAAGTGCCGCCATCCCGCACCCGGGCATGGCAGGTATCTACCAAAATCAAAAAACACATGTGTTTAAATCTTACAGTACCCTCCTCCACAGTAAAACCACCCAATGGCCTAAGTTGCCGCGGGTTAATTAATAAAAAAAAAAATAATAATAATAGTTTTATAACTTCATTGAAGGTACTTCAGGTATAACTTGTAGGTATATACAATAGTATATTGTGTGGCGAGGGGTGGAAGTGAGCAATTTCAGTTGCGAGCGACGTGTGTAGCGACTAGTGAGCCGCAGACGTGGGCCACATTTTTGGAATTTCCGCAAAGACTAAAATTGCATTCCCGCTCCAGCCACACATACTATTTTTTGTCACATCTCTGCGTTCATCGATCACCTCAAGTTGGTAAAGGTAATGCACTATGGAGGGATATTCTTTGCAACAACTAGACTATTCTATGAAAACAATTTCATGAAAGGAAATTGTTTGTTCGTCATGCAGGGAGGTTATATTTTGAATATAAGATGTTGCCCACGATGTAGATAACCAGTGGCGCCGAACTATATTTTCAAAGGGGGGGGGGGGCAAGTAAAAAGTTATACGGACCACCACCTCCGTTTACGCTTGCTTCAGTGCTGCATATGTATACATTAATAGCTTATTAGGAACATAATTCATAAGTTGTTTGCTGGGGTACCCACGGACCCCCACGACCTCACCCACCAAAAAAAAGGGGGGCGGTCGCCCCTCTTGGGTTATAGGTTCGGCGCCACTGTAGATAACCTAAAGTTTATGTTTTGTAAGGACCGTGGTATAGTTTTCAGTGTTGCCCCAATAACTTATTCAAGAGGGGGTAAAATTTTTTTTTATCCCCAATGATTTTTTGAAAGCATACAGACCATACACTATACTACAATTATTT
>NC_042494.1:4813710-4815625 GCF_005508785.2 Acyrthosiphon pisum
CCCCCCCCCCCCCCCTATTTCAGTTAATCAGTACTAATTGTTTTATCACTTGTAAAATAAAAATTGTTAATGTACTGTATTATCAGAGATTTTTGACTTTTTACGCAACACTATTGATTATAAATACTAGAATTTATTTATTAATGGTAAAACTATTAGGTAGTTAAATTATTATTTAGTTATTGGCTATTTCTAACGTAATCACATAGTACACAATGCACACTAATACACATTAGGAAGTCATCTCTCTTATATTTATACAATATATTTTTACACTTAGGATTACGATTACCCACCAATTTTAGGGGTACAACCCCTTAAAATACGTGTGGCGGCTGCCACACCTAATACATGGGTTCGGCGCCACTGAATACATTCATCGTTCCACTCAGAATCTAAAATATGTATTGTTAAACATTATTTTCACATTGATTTAACATAAGGTCCTGTTATAATAATAATACGAGAAGGCTGTTGATTGTTGTATACATTTGAGAACACTATTCTTGGCCTCCATTAATCCACGGTAATAACTCGTAGTGTAATATAAGTAATCCATAGGCTATTAACAGTAACTATTAAAATAATAGTATAAGTAATTATAGTGTAACCATCTTATTTTAATGTAATGTTTATAAAAAAAATATAGGTACTAATCTTATACTATAATAATAATTATAAAATGTGAAAAAAATACTAAAAACCAATTTTTATTATGGGGGCCCCGATGAATTGGGGGCCCTAAAGTTTCACATTGCTAACTTACCTGCTAGTTGCGCCCCTGCGCATGCACACAAATAGAAAATTGCAAATGTTGAACTCCTTAGAAACAGTCGATATTCATACTCCTTAAAAATGGTATGTTTTCAGAAACCCTGATGATGAAAAAATAACTAAAGTCATTATTGATTTATGATCATCATTGAGCGTTTAGCGTGGGAAGAAGAGTATGCAACTCATTTGACATCCTTGCATGCGGTGCTTACAAAATTTAACCTTCTCGCTAGTCCTAACCTAGAGATATAAATAAAAACACTGTCGTGCACTCATGTACAAGGTTAGCTTAAGGTGAATATAATTTGTGATTAATTTCAATCCATAAAACTTTGATAAATTAATTGTAAAAAAATAGTTTAAAAAAACTAAGCAGCCGAAGAGGAAATATTATGATAACAATAATAATATTACCGAACGTTTTCCAATATGCCTACAAATTTACTCCTTGGCTGATTGTCCTAACTCTGCGGCATTGGTCGTCAACTTGACCTACCCTCCGGACGAGAATACGAGGCGCAGTGGTAAAAAGATGAGTAAGTAGATGTCGCTCTGCTGTACAGTAGATTACAAGTGGGTCACTGTATAATGGATGGTATTAATTTTGAATTCAATGATATAATATCATTGTATAAGAAAAACTATTCTGAGCGGAGACGGTATGTCAGTTTAAGTATAATACATAATATTATAATACATGGTATTAAAAAAAAATTGACCTATAATAGGTACCTATAATGAATTTCAAATTAATCATATCACAATATCATAGATATATAATAGTATAGGTACTTAAGAAGTTTCAAATATACCCACGAAATATATTATACAATCACAACAAAATAACTAAAATAGTTATTCCAGGTTTTTAATATGTAATTTCGTCCAAATTTGAACTTAAAATGACTATAAAAATAAACTGTGTAAATGTATTTTTTAGATTTTTTGGTAACAGAATTAATTACTTACGTAGAATCTTGTTCTGAATTTTCAATTCTTAGATACAAAAGTTGGAAATTTTATACATTTTTTAACTACAAAATAATTATTCAAATTAAAATTTGATAAATTTTGTCAAAATTCGATCTTTAAATGCTTATAGAAAATAATTGTGCCTATGTATTTTTAATATTTTTCAACT
>NC_042494.1:4817917-4818728 GCF_005508785.2 Acyrthosiphon pisum
GAAATTTTTAAAATTAATAAATGTTACTCATGTTATTTTGTGATACAAAATATAAATGACAGGAAAAAATAATATCGTGTTATATTTGCAAAAGATTCATTTTTTAAAAAGTTGTACGCTAACCATAAACAGGTGACATATAATTTCCCATTTAAAAATCACAGTTTTACTTTGTTACTAATTATTAAAGGTCAACTTGTTAAATTGTTAACTTGGAAAAGTGTAAATTTATGTATTTGTTAGGAAATTGGAAAAAAATTTTAAGTGAAAATAGAAAATCTGGTAATCTTGATAAAATTAGGTACCTATAGGTATTACTTGAACATAAAACTTTATTTCTTCGAGTGACAACACTGACTGACTGACAAAAACAACAAAACATATAATATTATGAAATCCAAATAAGCTGATAAGTTCACTATAATAAATATGTATAATACTAGCTGATCCCGTGCACTTCGTTGCCTTTAAATGTACCAACTTTATATGACTCAAACTTTGTTCAATTCCTTATTTAATATTCGGTGTATGGTGTTCAAAATTTATCTTAACTTTTCCGTTGCCCGGAAGAAAAATTTTGATTCGCAGCAGTATATTAGTAGTATATATTTGTATGTTCACAGCCAGCTTTTCCACGGTAATTTTTTTTTTTCAAGGGGGAATGTCCCCCTTGAAGACTTTTATTTTACCGTGTAACACATTTCACACTGATTGTCTACGAAATTCTACCTCGTAAAATATTTAACGTAATCAAATTTTTAGGAAATCTTAAAACTGAAAAAATTATTTCAAGTAAAAACACAAATTATTA
>NC_042494.1:4818778-4820171 GCF_005508785.2 Acyrthosiphon pisum
TAATTTTTACGTATTTAGTCAAAATTGAACTTAAATGCTTATAAAAAAAAATTGTGCCTATGTATTTTTATAATTTTTGAATGGGAGTTAGAACAACATATGTGGACCCTTCTATTAAATTTTCAAGTATTTTGTCCCAGCTAATTTTTTTTTATCAACATTTATAAAAAAAAAATCAAAAAAAATCGATTATTTCAATTGCCTATAAACAGATTAAAAATTAGTGAAATATTTTGAAAATAAAACTATATAAAGAAAATGTCAATTTAAACAACTGGTAAAATTTTCAAGTGTCTACGACTCATACTTTTTGAATAATAACAAATATCAAAAATCGTTTGAGGCTAAACCGTTATTTAATGCGGTTTTGTAAAAATTTAAATTTCAAACACTCCTAAAAATTTTTTGTCTTAGTCTGGTTGAGTTTTTTTTACAGATATTTAAAGAAAAACTTATGGAGAACCTTGTACCATATTTTAAAAGCTTAGTTATAAAAGAAAAAAATTTTACGATTTTTCAACCACAAAATTACTTGCAAATTTTCGCAATTTTGACATATTTCGTATAAATTTAAATTTTAAGCACTTATAAAAAAAAATTGTGACTAACGATTTTGGATTTTTTTTTATCACTGTGAGAACAACTTATAAGAAACCTTGTATTAAATTTTCAAAGTTTTCTATCCAACCAAAATTTAAAAAAAAAATACTTAGAAAAATTGAAAATTTCATTTGTCTATAAATAGCTCAAAAAAAGTCGAAACACTTTGAAAATTTAACCCTGTATAGACAACGCTAATATAAACATCTGTTGCAAATTTCAAGTGCTTACAATAATTATTTTTTGAGTTACAGTAAAATTAAGTTTTCGTTTTTGTCAAAAATTGGTTTTGCGTAAAAATTCGCGTTTTTCCGTTATTTTTTTAAGGTTTTTCCTGCCGCTTTTGAAAAGTATTGGGAAATTTTCACTTTTGACCCCCCAAAGTACCAACTAGATTCACTTTCCTTTCAGAAAAGGTACAACTTTTGAAAATCGAAGCATTTTTACTGCTCCAAAAGTTGTCGTCAGACACAAAAAAAAAAAAAAATCTAAAAAAGTTAATACTTTTCGAGATAATGAGTGTTCAACGATAAAAGAATCACCCTGTATAATATAAATAATTGTACTTGTACTATTTTCTATTCAAGTATAAAGGAAACATATTGGTACGTTGGTCATGGTAAATATGTAGATGAAATCAAGTATTAATTAAATATTTATTATTATTATTTATTAAATAGTTTAATTAGTATAGTATAGTTTAGTCATACCATTATGCAATTTACCTGCCAGAATTTAATTAAATACATTAAGTTATATTTTGTTTTCTCACCTAAAAACTGTAATACATTAA
>NC_042494.1:4820221-4821234 GCF_005508785.2 Acyrthosiphon pisum
CCACACCCCCTATTACCCACTCTAAAAATCACATAAAAATATATTGTATATTTTTGTTACAACTTATAAAATATAATAACAAACTCAAAAGTAACTAAATAAAAACAATTCATTTTAACTACCTATTTATTTAAATAGTTCCATAATTTATCATAGGTTTGTTCTTTATTATCTTAAATAATAATATTTTAAAGGTAATTGATTAAATAATAATACAAAATATATAAATAATTATTAAATCTATGGTAAGAAAAATTATGATTTGATCACGTGCATTTTGATAAAAATGCAGAATGATGCAGCGTCCCGTGCGTGCCTCTTCAAAATGAGAGTAGGGGTACGCTAAAATTTCTGACAAATTAGTTGGGGTACTCCGTCCCCCTGCGTCCCCCCCCAAGTCGAGCACTGTCGGTAATGCAACGCTGCAATTCTTGATGAAAATACAGCATGTTACATGAAATCGGTAAAAATTGCTTTATTTCAGAACACCTTAATTTATTCGTTAGTGATAACGACCCTTATCAGTGATTTTAAGCGCATATCCATCTGACAATCGGGTTTTAGTTATGATTGAAACTACGATGTTCCGATGCATCAACGCATTCGATGCGCTGAATTTCAGAACGATTTAGCTTGAAAATACGATGTATTTTAGAACATGTTTTATCATTTCGATGGCAATACGTATCCACAGCGTTGCATTAACGAAGGCGCAATTATTTTTACACGGTACCGATGATGATACCGCGGCAATGGCATACCACTCTTTAACTCTTATCATCACTATAGCACTACATATTACAAAATGCAAAATTCCAGCCTATAGCAGGTATATAGTCACCAATTTACTTCAGGATCAAGCAAATAAAATTCATATGAACCTTACATATCAACATAGTTAAATATTTCAGTTACTGAACTCGTTCAAATATGTACCCTACAAACATTTCCATAAAGGAGCATTTAGCTCTTAACAATCCACATTCCACGAATTTCCCATATATGTCCACCAA
>NC_042494.1:4821284-4822927 GCF_005508785.2 Acyrthosiphon pisum
ATGTCATTGTACCAATATAGTAGGAGCCTTGTATTAAATTTTCAAGTATTTTTACTCAACAAATAAAGTTTTATTGACATTCATAGAAAAAAAAACTAATTAAATTGGAACCTGAAATTGTCCGTAAACAGCTCAAAACAAATCAAAATATTTTGATAATTTATCATGTATAGAAAATGGAAATATAACCAACCAGTGAAAATTTCATATATCTACAGTCATTCGTTTGAAAGTTACACCAAAAACCAAAATCAATTTTCTCGAAAACAGATTTTGCGTAAAAATTCCCGTTTTTCCTTAATTTTTCTTTTGTTTTCCATGGCGATTTTGAAAACTATTGGAAAAATTTTACTTTTGACCCCCCAAAGTACCAACTAGATTCACTTTCCTATCAGAAAAGGTATACTGTTGAAAAAACATACATCATTGTAAAATCAATACATTCATCGTTCCACTCAGAATCTAAAACAATTATTTGAGCATGTGGTTTGAAGTATGCAAGTTCACTAAATTATGAAATGAACTATGTTTTCGAAACTCTTCAAATACATTTTTGTATTCAGACTTTGAAAAAGCTGAAAACCTAGCTACAACTCAGATATCTTTTAACGGTCAGTACCTATAAGTTATTGATTTTTCATTTGGGTCAAAGTTTATACAGTCAAGTAGGAAAACCTAAAAAGGGGATGATGTTCAGATAATGTTGAATATATTTTTAAAAAGGTGAGCAAGTGGATGTCACTTTGCTGTACAGTAGGTTAATTCGAATTCAATGATACCTTTAGGCTATAATAATGTCATTGTATAAGAAAAACGATTCTGAGCAAAGACGGTCAGTCAGCCTATGATATATTGATATTACTAAGTATATTTGATGATATTATTGTGAATATAGTAATTTATATACATATTATATAGGTATTATAAACTATTTAAGTGGTACCTTGTTTTAAATTTTCAATCCTTGGCTATAAATATTTAACATTTTATACATTTTTAACTAAAAAATAATATTTAAAGTTTAAATTTGACAAAATATTTTGCTTATAAAAAAAAATTGTTCACGCTTTTTGGCCTAATCTTTATATATAAAAAGACTTGTCCTGCGGGTGATTCATCATCGCCTAGCCGGAACTGCTGAAGCTATGGATATGAAATTTTCAGTGAATGTACTTATTACTATGTATAGGCACACTAAGAAAGGATTTTTCGAAATTCGCATTTTAAAGAGGTGCTCAAACAGGGATCTCGAGATTCACGATGGAAATTGGAAATTTTATTTTTATTTATTTTTTGAATAGTTGCCATTGGTTAGTCTACAGTAGAAATTAGTATTTATTTATTATTGGTTTACATTGGTTATTTGGGCATATCAGGTACAAGCTAGCACCAAATCAAATTATTGAACATTGCAACAAGTTACACCCAAAAATATTTGAACAATCATAATTTTTTAAAGTTGCAATTTTTCACTGATAACGGAGTGCACGGGTTCAGCTTGGTATGAATGTTTGTGTGTAGATTAGACCTCTGGAAAGAAGATAGATTAATTTATAACGACTAAATTTGGTTTTTTTTATTCATTGGATTTTAGTACGGTTAGGTTAGATTAGAATTTTGTATTAATTGATTATAATTAATCC
>NC_042494.1:4823710-4824117 GCF_005508785.2 Acyrthosiphon pisum
AAAAAAACATAGGACATGCAATTTTAAAATGCTATATTGCAATGGTCTGCTTGCCTTTAATATATTCAGCCCCCCCCCCCCCCCAAGACAAAAGTTGAAATTGCGCTAATGTACCATACCAACCTTATCAATCATAGTTCACGATTCCCTACAGGCTACAACAGCTAATAGCTATAAACGCCCGGCTGAAGTTCAATAAAAAAAAAAAAAACTACTTATGACTACTTATGGAATTTTAATATTTTTAAAATATTATTGTAACAATATATTAAGAGCCTTGTATTAAATTTTCAAGCTTTTTTACACAACAAATACAACTTTACTGAAATTCATAAAAATAAAAACTAAAAAAATTTGAAACTGAAAATGTCCGTAAATAGCTCAAAACGAATCAAAATTTTTTGAAA
>NC_042494.1:4824217-4826150 GCF_005508785.2 Acyrthosiphon pisum
TATACTACTAATATACTGCTGCGAATCAAAATTTTTCTTCCGGGCAACGGAAAAGTTAAGATAAATTTTGAACACCATACACCGAATATTAAATAAGGAATTGAACAAAGTTTGAGTCATATAAAGTTGGTACATTTAAAGGCAACGAAGTGCACGGGATCAGCTAGTATTATACATATTTATTATAGTGAACTTATCAGCTTATTTGAATTTCATAATATTATATGTTTTGTTGTTTTTGTCAGTCAGTCAGTGTTGTCACTCGAAGAAATAAAGTTTTTATGTTCAAGTAATACCTATAGGTACCTAATTTTATCAAGATTACCAGATTTTCTATTTTCACTTAAAATTTTTTTTCCAATTTCCTAACAAATACATAAAATTTACACTTTTCCAAGTTAACAATTTAACAAAGTTGACCTTTAATAATTAGTAACAAAGTAAAACTGTGATTTTTAAATGGGAAAATTATATGTCACCTGTTTATGGTTAGCGTACAACTTTTTAAAAAATGAATCTTTTGCAAATATAACACGATATTATTTTTCTTTCCTGTCATTTATATTTTGTATCACAAAATAACATGAGTAACATTTATTAATTTTAAAAATTTCTGTCAAAATTCTATTTTGCTTCATCAGTATAATAATATGACAAATTATTATTTAGAAAAATCGGTGGTGGATACAAAATGTATTCAAAACACTTCACTATTGGTTGGTACACGTATTAAATTGTTTACATCTAGGTGTTAACATAATAAAATAATTCTTATTGTGTTATTATTTTAGTATTAAAATTTGGTCATACTATACGTACCAAAAAATAAACATGAATATATTAACCAGGAATAATTATATGTCACATGCATGGCGAATGACAAGCTAATACGAAAGCAAGTATATTTATTAAATTATATTAGTTTTATCAAACAAATGGCATTAAACACTAAACAATATTTTACTGTAAATTAACGAACATGAGCTATCATAAAATATACAAGAATATATGATATTATAAACACTGAGAAATATTTGTAGAAAATTAATCATTAAGTTCATGAGGTAAAATGTAAGCGATGATAATACCAATACTCCTTTAAAACACTAGACTCATACTGACGGGTATTTTAAATTACTTTTGCAGAATGTTGGTATGAAGAAGTTGTTGATATTATTCACCCTCTACCTCACAGTTTTATTCGTTCATATTACGATCGACAAAATACACACTACGTGTCTACGTATATAGATAGGTAGGTTTTGAAAATATGAGTGAGTTAGTAAACTTACATTAAAATTAAATTATCAAGGTCATGTTACTACGTCTTATATTGTACTACCACATAAAATGATTTTTCGATAAAATTAAACATAAACCAGTTATGTACATCAGTTGATGTAGGTACAATGTACGTCTTTACGTTATAAACAAATTATAATTTATTTATGTGGAAGTACTTATAAATAGACTTTTAAACATATATTGTCATATTTTAGAAAATTTGTGTAATTATTATACATTTTCAAGGTAGGTAAGTATAATCCAAGGTTACTCAAAAATTATTAAGTACAATGTATCAGTTAAAAAATTATCGAAAATACATAGCTGCAATTTATTTTTATAAGCCTTTATTTTTACGAATATCAATTTTCCAACATTTGCATTTTATTTTGTAGTAGAAAATCCTTGATATTAGGAATATTCATAACTACATTTTTAAAATCTAATTCTAGTTTCTTTATAATTCCAGTTAAGGTCAAAATTTGAAATTTCCAATAGTTTTCAAAAGTGCCGTGAAAAACAAAAGAAAAATTAAGGAAAAACGGGAATTTTTACGCAAAATCTGTTTTCGAGAAAATCGATTTTGGTTTTTGGTGTAACTTTAAAACAAATAACTGTAGATACATGCAATTTTCACTGGTTGTTTATA
>NC_042494.1:4826250-4829838 GCF_005508785.2 Acyrthosiphon pisum
GTTTTAAAGTTACACCAAAACCCAAAATCAATTTTCTCGAAAACAGATTTTGCGTAAAAATTCCCGTTTTTCGTTAATTTTTTTTTGTTTTTTACGGCGCTTTTGAAAACTATTTGAAAAATACTTTTCTTTTGATCCCCCGAAATGCCAACTAGATTCACTTTCCTATCAGAAAGATACTGTTGAAGAAATTCGAAGCACTTTTACTGTCCTAAAAGGTGATGACAGACACAAAAAAAAAAAAAATTAAAAAAAAAAACACATCATTGTAAAATCAATACATTCACCGTTTCACTCAGAATCTAAAAAAAATGCCTATGTATTTTTAATATTTTTTATCTGACATTTTAACAATATGTTATTGACCGTTTATTACATTTTCAAGCATTTTGACTTTACGAATAAAATGTTGTCGGCACTAACCTCCGGTAGTCCTTTTTTTTTATAAAGGTATACAAGCTAATGAGGAATCTGGTATTAAATTTTCAAATCTATGGTATAAAAATAAAAATTTTTATGAATGTAGTTAAAATTCGAACTTCAGACGCATAAAAAATTATTGTAGATTTACGCTCAACATTTTTTTAATTTCCACTAACAAAAAATTAACAAGAACCTTGTTTTACATTTTCAATATTTTTGATCTAGTGACAATTTTTTTATCGACATTAATTTAAAAAAAAATCTTATAACGTTTAACAATTTCATATGCTTATAAATGCTTGACATGAGTCAAAATATTTTGAAAATTGTATAATGTATTATACGATATTCATGTGAACTATGTAGAAAACCATTCTTTAAGGACAGCTTGGTTTAAACAAATTTTCCTGTGTACATTTTAATAACGTAAATGTATTAGTTACGTCTTATATATATTTCCTTTGCCAATCGTCAGATCTACTCTTAATTATTGTTCTATCATTCCTTGATCTCCGTTCCTTCTTAAACCTAAATGCGTTGGAAGCTGATCTGAATACACTTTTAGGTTTTCTTTGTCATCGCTGCAATATACCCCGTATACTTTCCATTCCCCATACTTCCTACGATATTTTAGAAATCCTACTTATCGATTTTCTTGAACTACGTAGAATACATTTTGATTTGTGATTTTTGTATAATTTTTATTATAATAAAGTGATTATCCTGAGTTCCTCAGTCACCTGTCCTTTATGGTCCTGTAGCGTTTCACCAAATTGCAGGTTACATTTTATATGTGTTAAGTGATACAAAAAATAAACGAACTATTATAATTCAATACTCTCATCGCTACGCTCAGAATCTATTTATGTTATAACTTATAACCAATTCAGAACCGGCTCAAAACTTAATGCCATAAATCACAAATTATATGTTTGTATTATACATTTTTCCACATGTACTACGGTCGATGTATGATAATTGATTAAGTTGTTTCTAATAAAACTGGACTTTGTACACCATTTTCGGTTTCTCCCCAATCAACAATTTACAAAATAATGATACAATATTATAATGTATATTAATCACAATCTCATTGTTGGATTATTATAAAATATTATTATTATTATTTTTATGAATTTACAACTCTAAATAATTTGAACATTTTCGTGATTTTTACGTAAACAATTATCGAGGATTAACTTTCAACTTTTTTCATGGTACAATCCATCTACATTGAAGAGCTTTGTTACAATATTTATAGAAAAAAATTATCTATCACATAATTATATGGATATAACTATCTATAGCAATACTATTTTTTATTCTTGTCGGATTTAATTTTTAACTTACAATAATATATTATAATTGTGGTGTGTGTAATGTGCATATTCTATGAAAACATTTTGTAACGGTGTAACAATTAAATTCCAAAGATGATGTTTTATTGTTTTATATAATATCTTTATTAACTACAGCATTCTTGTTTTAATAATTATTGCATACAATCATCTTGTGTGATATTTGCATGATTACTAATCAGTACTCACCATAATCTGATATTCTTTATACGCGTCTTTTCTTCTATACATATTTTAAAAGCAGTAAGATAGACTAGTTGTTTGATGAGAAACGTTACTATGTTTTATTTTTATATTTTTTACGAAATATAATACAATTGTACCTATTTATAAGAGCTGGGAAATAATTGTCACATTTCAAATTGATACCTATTTATAGTTATTAAGTTCAAACACCATTCGATGGTGTATATCATCTGACAAAATAAAAATTCTGACATTTCTGAAACTCCTTAACATTCAGAGATTAAATAATCTTAATTCACAAAATATTTTTAACATATTTAATGCATAATTAATAATTCCTTATTTCAGGATCCGGCATTTTGTGTGACAGAAAATATGATGATTCTTGCTCAATGTTGGTAACTGTAGTATAATTAATAAACATTATGTTATTATAAGTGACGAAAATAGTGGTGATTGGGGCCTTGGGGCATAGATCCCTAAAGGTTTAATAAGCACTATTAGTACCTATACGATCTTTATTTGGGTACCTGGGGATTAGGCCACAATAAGCCTTTTTTAAAAATTATGAACAGTACTATTGTTCTACTAAAATTTTAAATTTATAAAATTAGATCAGGTGATCGGGTCACTGTTTTATTTTTACTTTATTATTAAATCCGGTAAAGCTATATATAGTATTATGTAGTTCAATCCCTGGAATCTGGATAACCATTTAAAATTATATATTTTATTTGTGGCCTAATACCCGGTTAATAAAATGTAAATAAATATTATATACTATGCAGGTAGATAAAATGTGACCGCCCAATTAATAGGTACCATCTATCAATATAATATAATCTATATTTAATATAATGTGTTCTTAGTACTTAGCATGCGATAGACCTTATACTCATAGACGGAGCATCCAGGGGATGCGGGTTGGTGGTGCGGTCATTCCTAGCGTACTAGCAATGATTTCTTGCGTCCAAAAACATTGTTATTAACACTTACCATATAATATTATATTAATATTATACAACTTTATGAATATTTTACTATGTGATAATGCTATATTATAATATTTAAATATGATATATATCAGGGTTGGCGAATCTATGTCACGGAGTGACACGCGCGCATTAATTCAGTGACACGCCAATTTAAAATATAATTCATAATTTTTACTTCACTTTCCAAAAAAATTATAGATAATTTGAAACTATGTTTAACTTATTATTGGAATATATCGTAAGATATTGTAATCTGTACTTTCCATTTCCTAAGCTCGTAAACGAAACGATTAGATTATCAATAAATTCGTTCGGATTTACCAATTAATAGCGTTTAAGTACAAACGTTGTAACGTAGGTACAACAGAACAGTCGACAGTCGTCAACAGATAGTTTCGGATGCCTAAGGCGATGACTAAAATAATTAAAAAAAGGTGTGCAAAGTTTCTGACACGCGAGGCAAATAAAATCAAACCAAACATTTTGATTTGACACACTGCAGTTATCAAAAGGTTCGCCATCCCTGATATATATTATTTGAAGTATAAGGTATAAACTATAAAGTATTAAAGTCTATTAATGTATTCTGTGATGAATAAGATGATGCATACCAGATTACGATACGA
>NC_042494.1:4830884-4835347 GCF_005508785.2 Acyrthosiphon pisum
GGTCATCATGACTATATATTATATCGACGATCTTTTGAATTCGAAAATTTAAACCAGGTTATTATTAATTGTAATCAAGATAATTAGATAACTATAGATAAATATGCATTTTTTATTACATTCTATTTTATTATTAACTATGATTAAGATTTTATGACAATATCAGCGATCTTTTGGATTCGAAAATTTAAAAATAAATGTTTATTAATGTTTGTTTAAATATAATTAGATAAATATACATTTTTTATCACATTTTATTATATTATTAAATTATATTTTTTTTTTTCGATAATACATATTTTGAATTCTTTAACACATATTTATGTACATATTTTTATTGAATAAATACATATAAATCCGAGCCCTAGTAAGTACTAACTACAATATCATTATGATCGGGAACATAAAAACCCATTTTTTATTTACAAATTAATTATGTAAAAATTAACTTTATCTACTATCCTCTTATTTTTTCTGATTTTCTATTTTGACTACACATATCAAATCGGATTCCGACTTGTCTTAAACATTTTAATGATATTTTCTGCAATCTAATTTGTAATTATTATTATCTCAAATCTATTTTAAATTATCGTTATAAGTTATATATTAATTTAAAATGTACGAATACCTTCTCTTCTTATTAAAATATTTTGTTCATTGATTTAGTTAAAATAAAAATGTGTCAGACAATTGTTTCTCAAGCGAATTTCGTAATTTTTAACTAAATAACTTTTCGCTGACGACAGATAAGTAATTACGGTTGGATTTGGCATAACTATCTATTTACTGTTGAATATGTTGATTGGACCTTTTGAAATTTAATTAGTTTTCATATTTACTTATAACTAATATTAAATAATAATTTTTTGCATTATTTATTAAAATTATAGAAACGACGAAGATAAGTTCTATTGTTCGAATGGACTGTGTATCAAATCATCGTGGGTTTGTAATGGTCATAAGGATTGTTCAGATGGTTCAGACGAGAACAAAGAGTTGTGTGCTCTATATGGATATGGAACAAATATGTCCCTCATGAGTACAAAATAATTGCTATATGACATTTACTATAATTTATATGTTTATTTAATAACTAAAAGGTGGCATAATTGTGCATATTAATCTAAATTAAAGCTCGTAAGGCTGACCAAAATAATATCTTTCCTAAATTCCATTGATTGCCTGGGACGTTACAGAACCTTAATGTTAAATCGGCGTCTTATTGCCTATACGTCACCTTGCAGTTACTAAATATTGTTACTGAAATTCTTTTTACTCTTTCTAAGTTTCTTCCCTGGTTCACAATCACAAAAATCAGCTAAAAAGGTTGGTGTTCACCAAAAAACGAACACATGTTGCTTTCAAAGCATCATACAATCAGGAGGACTATTTAGCATTCTCTCAGCTGCGTGCATGGTTCAAATAGTTATTCACTAAATTGCACAAAAATTACCTACTTCGTACTGAATCTCCAATTCATATCAACACAAGTTATTTTTTGGAAATTTTTACGTAAAAGCTGTTTTATTTCATGGTAACCAAATCTCATGCACCTAGACGACCAGCTTTGCCCAGGAAAGGATTAAAAACATGTTCCACATTTACTTTTAATCTGTCTACAGACCACATTGTAGCATCACTTTACTTAAAACTCCATTTCTTTATCACCCGTTTCCCAGAATTTCTTACTTCTCAGTATCTGATATCTAATCAAATTTGGATAAAACTCTCTACCCCTAAAAGTACTAGGCCTGAAGGTCTTCCTGGTTCTTCCCTAGTAAATATTAAAACCATATGTTCCCTCCCCCTGTGGATATTATTTAGGCACTCATTATATGAGACTATGAGAGCACCTATCCAAATATTTGGAAATTATTATCTGTCATAATTATAAACGTAACTTCAAGTGTTCCGCTAAGTGGTTACCTTTCCCCTATTATATTTCATGTTTTCATAAACGTCTTAAATACAGCTTTGCCGCTTCTTGGCATTTACCAAAAACATTAAATTATATTTACAAATCGATTCAGAAGTCGATTGTCTGTAACTTCAAAAAGAACTCAGCCCCTTATATTTGAGATTGAATATTTATAGACTATTCCTAAACATGAAAAAAGGCCAGGTAATGTCTTTTATGAAACGCGACTCTACCACATCTTTTGACTACTCTTTAAGAAACCACTCTCTAACAAGAGTGTCCATTAAGAACTCTAATTTCTTCCAATTTAAAATTTGTTTTACTATTATTGCACGTTGCCTAAAAACTCTAGGTTTCATCAAACGCTTCTCATTGGATTTCAAACTATCTTTTTCTCTAAAATCCCTTTATTGTGCACACTTATGTGACCGATTGTTGAATATAACTCAACTCTTTGGGATCCATATACATCCACTGACACTTTTCAATTAGATTAAGTTCAGCGAAAGTTCCTCAATCACGCTTCCTTTTGTTTCAATCAACTACTCAATTATTACCATGACTTACACCACTTCAAACTTAGTACACTTTCCGACAGAAGAATTTTAGCCAACCTTATCCTTCTCAATAAATTTGTAAACGGTTGCATTAAATCACCTAAGATTCTTGCAGATGAGAATTTTAGAGCTCCTAGCAGATCCTCCAGGTAATCTGTTCCTTACTATGTTCATTAACATAACACAAATGATGGTGGTAATCACGCTATCCACCAAACGATGTGACTAGCAAACGAAAGCAAACTTTAAAGCCTTTACAAGTGTAATAATACTTTAAGGTGATATTTAATGAATCTACGTTATTTTTTTCCATTATCTTTTAAATACTAGACCTTGGGAATTAGCCACTAATTTCATATAAAATAAAATTAAAATAAAATAAATATGGAACTTTTAATATTAAATCTAATATAACTTTAGAATGCGGTAGTGTAAATATAAAAAACCAAGTGATACTCGAAAAAGATATTGCAATAGTTGGAACGGGAACTTGGAATGTTGGAATATATAGATTAAATGAAGAAAATTCCAATTATGACTTGATTTGTGGAGGGTCAATAATTTCTCCAAATTTAGTTGTTTCTGGTAATATCTTTGTACAACGAATTTAAGCAAGAATGAAAATTAAATTTATATAATTTTAGCGGCTCACTGTTTTTGGCAAAAAGGTATGTTATCTAAGAGAATATCAATAAACGATGATTCATACAAAGTTTCTTTTGGAGAATATAGTAAATATGGTAGAAATATTACTGATGTTGATATTGCTACTGAAATGATATTTAACGACCCTATTCAAATTATGAATGTAAGTAATTAATAATACAAAAGTCCACAAATAATTTGTTATGGTATATACAATATAAATTATAACGATTAATGTACAGGTGTCTATGATTCACCTGAATGAAGGTTATAATGGACCTACTGGTTTTCATGCTGAAGATATAGCTGTTATTGTGTTACAAGACAGAGTTTCTTTTAGTAATGGTGTTTCACCTGCCTGTGTTGATTGGAATGGTGAATATAATATAGTCAATGGAGATCAAGGAAAGGTAAATTTGTTGTACTATAATACTATATAGTTTGTATTCTTATTTAATACATAAAAATTAATTTTTTGGTCTTTCGATTTATTTTTACAAAGTGATGTTAGATGATGGTTAAGATATCCACACGAGTTAGAATACATTTTATCGATAGCATCAAATATATGAGTTAAAAATAGATTCAAAAACTGTTAATAAATTACAAATTAAAATCAAAAACTTACAATATATTCCCAATACCTGTAAACTATGGTTAAAATTCCTACTTTTTGTTCTAGATCCTCTTTCCTATTCCATATTCCTTTCAGCCATTGAAATTACAGTGAAACTTCTATATAACGAACTTCCATTTAACGAAATTTTCTGTTTAACGAAATATTTTTAAGAACTATGACCTTCATTGTTAATTACACGTAAATTTATCTCCAAATAACGAATCTGATGTTTCTATATAACGAAATAATTATTCGATAAAAACCAGTTTTTGTAAATGTACTATCAAATTGATAATCATATTTTATGTCATAGTTCTAAAATTTTACATGAACAATGTACCCGATAAAGATAAGACACCGAAGGTAGGCAAACTGATTAATTTTACTGTAGTACACTTCAGTTCCAATATTGGTGCAAACGAGTATACATTCTTTCGTTTTCTCTTCGTCCGTACAAAAAAAATGTCAAAACGTAAATGTTCATCCATCGCCGATAAATTTGAAATTTTAAACGAAGTTGATAAAGGTGTTAAAAAAAAGATATTGCCGCAAAATATAGTATTCCAACAAGTTCTCTATCAACCATTTTGAAAAATCGTGAAAACGTAACCAATCAAATGCAAAATTCTTCTCAGCAATAGAAAACGAATGAAAATTTGTGTCTATGAAGAAGTTGGCAACGCTGTTCTTAAATGGATGACTTGTATACGAAATAACAATC
>NC_042494.1:4838361-4839675 GCF_005508785.2 Acyrthosiphon pisum
GGTGCTTGTGTGGAATGACCGGACAAAGTCAGTTGGCTGAAATTTTTTTTAAAAAAATCACCAAAAATAGAATTTTGATTTACTAATTTCAAAAACAGATGAACTACCAGTATTTGTTTTGGATTGATTGGACAAAGCCGGTGGGGTACGTGAACTTGGGCCGCTTAAATAAAAAAAAACTTATAACTTCTACAAAAACGATTTGCTAATTTCTGGAATAAATTTGCTGAAATTTGCTAATTATTTGCTAAATGTTGGTATGGGTTTGGATCGTATCATGATGTTAAGTCGGTGGATCAAGTTCATGGACGTGGGAGTTTTTTACTTTTTATCCCTCAAAGTACCAACTATATAATTTTTTCTACCAGAAAATATGCAGGAGTAGAAAATCCAAGCATAATCACTGCCCTAAAAGGTGATGATAACCAAAAAAAAAAAAACAACACATTAATGTAAAATCAATACATTCATCGTCTTGCTCAGAATCTAAAATCAAATCTCAAAATACAAATTGTAAGACCATTAAACATAATTCTTATTTCATAATTATTGATCAAATTCCAAAATTAAAAATCTTCAATCATTCAGAATTTATTTAAACCCTCACTTAAAAAGTGATTAATATTATACGTCAATTGTAACTATACATTATACAATTGTTTTATACTTTTACAGATCGTTGGTTGGGGAAAAACGGAAAAAAACATTCCGTATTAAAATCATGATTAAGTTACACCTAGTTTATTACTGTGCCTATCGCGTTAGAAAAAATGAAGACCGTAAAAATCGTTGCTTAACTATGCATATATATATTATCATGTTGATATACGTTACTAAGAAAATTCTTTAAATTCAAATTATAAAACCATTAAACATTATTCTTATTAATCTTAATTAATATTTAATGGAATAACAAAATTTAAAAATGTTGATCAGTCAGACTTTAATAAACTAGTATAATTAATACTCAATAATAACAAGCACGTACAAAATTAAAAAATTATACGATAATAATAATAATTGTAAACTATAAAACTGTTTTATACCTATTTTTATAGATTGTTGGTTGGGGATGTTCGGAAAAAGGTATTTCAAGTCCAGTTTTATTAGAAGCATCATTACCATACATCGACCATGATTCTTGCCGGAACATGTATACGAACGGATTTGAATCATTTGTGACTGCTGATAAATTTTGTGCCGGTTCTGCATCGGGTAATAAAATATATAAACATCAATACCATGGAATTATCGATTTGTTGAACCAACTTGACTTAAATTTTTAAAACATTAAATTTGTATGGTATACATTTT
>NC_042494.1:4841086-4843735 GCF_005508785.2 Acyrthosiphon pisum
AACATTTTTTACTATCAATAATAAGACTCAGAAACAAAAAATCAAAAAAAAAACGGAAATTTTACAATAAAATCTAAGTTTCTAAATTAAGTTTAAAATAAATACAATGAAACTTCCATATTACAAAGTCTCATAGGTAGCCAAAGAAAAATCTTATTGTACAGAAATTCATTAATTAAAATAAAATAAATTTGGTTCTTAAAAATAACTAATCAATAGTTATTTAAAATGCTCAATAATAATAAATAATATTAATATTATTTTTACGAAAGGCTGTATAAACAAAACGATATTTGCTATTTTATTAGTAAAAATATGCTTTATTGAACACAATATTTATGTTCACATAATTAAATAAAACGGTTTACGTAATAATCGACCAAGCGATAATTGACGGGCTCCGGGCTACCGTCGAAAACTAAGGCGGCTTACTCGACTGTCGTTATCGGCAAGACCAACCTCTGAACCGTGATCGACCAATTAACATATTTAAACATATATTAACATTTAAATAAACGAAAAATGTTACCCTCTCCAGCAGATTTCCAATTATCCACCCACTATACAATAAAAGGAATATGATTAATTTATGTCTTATGTATAAAATATATATAGTTTCAGGACAAGGAGTAGGTAGAAGCAGGGTCGGATTGGACAAATTCGGCCCATCGCACTTTACCATCCCACTTACAAAGAGGCGGCCCTCGAGTACGTTCTTATTCCCTGCATAGTAATTTTTCGTTTATAGTCTCGATTTCTTTAACTTCTAACTCTTAACATATTTTCAGTGAGCACGGCCCCTCCTGACTTGAACGGCCCAAAATTATCGCAGCAGTTCTACTCGGTAACTCGCCGGGGCAGTCCGGCCCTGGGTAGAAGTGGTGGCGGAGTTGGCATAACATTTTTACACGATAATTCTTATTATTTAACCGGATTAGTTAGTGTCAACGATCCAAATAATTCAATCACAATTTTTACAGACATTAAATATCATATTCATTGGATTCGTGGATTTTTCGACGTACATGTACGTAAATGTAATTATTTAAAAGCTTTAATTTAATTTTTGGATATACTATATAATTGGCTTGGTTTTTTTTAATGACAACTTCTCTTTGATAACGTAGATATAATAGACAGAATATATATTTTTAACATTTAAGATTGGTCAGGGTAAAGTGAATGTATGCGTCTTACCAACTGTCAAAGGAGTTGTATATTCTTATGAAGGTTCTAATGATATTTTATCTCACGGTACATTGATTAATCATCATCGCACTGTTATTGAGAACTGTGAAGTTGGATATCACAAGGCTTATCCTTATGGTTTAAGGGTTTGTCTTGAAAAAGGAAAATGGTTATCTACAAATGATAAATTGTGTTTTGGTAAGTTTTTGTATAATAGTCATTCGTATGCCGTAATAATTACTTATTAAAAACCTATATAAAAAGGCCAAAGTATATTTATATTGATTATAATTTATTTACATTTATAGAAATGTGCCCACCTCTAGAATCAGATAGTTTAGATATTAAGTGTAGTTATAATGGAGAGTATGCTAATTGTTCAAATTTATTGATACCCAACACAACAGCAACAATATCATGTAAGCCAACATATACTGCACCAAATGGACAAGATGCTGATGAATTACTTTGTCAGTCTAATGGGACGTGGAATAAAAAACTTTATAGTTGCAACCCGTGTAATTATATTTTTTGTCATATAATCATAATTCTATAATTTATATACAGGGTAATATTTTAAGCATACCTACTCACCCCCATTTTTCTCCACTATTAGTACAATTTATTGTTCAAATTCTGATTTTTAGAATTGTATTATGTACCTATCTTGTGTACCATTGTATTAACCTAACCTAAACTACCTAAATACCATATTTCCAAATTTATGGTATTTTTTGTACTACCTAGGGTGTCCTTTTTCAAGTGAGAACACCCTCTTTTATGGGTGGATGATTTCTTGAAAATATTTATGTAGTTTATAATGAGTAAATTCTAAGTCATTTAAATATAAGATAATAATCCTTGAAGTTGGCTTACTAATATATAAACTAATATGTAATATATTTGGATCGTTTTTGAAAATGTTATCACCAATTTAGGGAACACTGAATTTCTCGGCTGGATTAAGTTGGAATAAATCGAATTTTTTTTTACAAGCTTGTGGTATACAAATACACATTTTCAGATACATTTCAAATTTTTAACCCCTTCGATACGCGCATGCGCGATGCAACTTACTTTTTTTTTAATAGCAACCGGTATTTTCGATACCGAAGTCGGATAGACTCAATTTTTTTAAGTCATTTTGACCAATTGACCATGGCTCTAAAACCAAAATTGACTGAATGAGAGCCATTCAAATTTTAATAAATAATACATTATTACAATTCATTATAAAATGCATAAAACCATTTATAATTATTTATTATTGGTTACTTTATGAATATCTTCACGTATTTTTTTTTTTTATACCTACGTGTTATAAATAAGATTAACATAATATGGATATAAAATTATTAAATCAAAATTGATTACAGCAGTTATTTTATAAAATATGAAGTTTTCGAGGTTTTAAATAATAAGATAATCTTAAATGACATAGTTATTCAGATAATTTAATAC
>NC_042494.1:4844772-4846039 GCF_005508785.2 Acyrthosiphon pisum
TTCGAGATTACTGAATCGGGTATATGAGGGAAAATGGCTTGGCACTTATGGACCCATTGAATGGCCAGCAAGATCTCCAGATATTACACCACTTGATTTTTTTTTATGGGGACATTTGAAAACAGTAGTCTACGCAGATCCACCAGTTAACTAGCAGATTTAAAAAATAAAATCTTGGTTGCGTGTAATAACCTTACTGAAAGTTAAATTATGTCAGCAACTAATAGAGGATGTCTACAACGTTTTCAATTATGTGTCGACAACCACGGAGCAAACTTTGAACAATTTATTTAATTAATTGTGTAGTTATAAAATAACTGCTGTAATCAATTTTGATTTAATAATTTTATATCCATAGTATGTTAATCTTATTTATAACACGTAGGTATAAAAAAAAAAATACGTGAAGATATTCATAATGTAACCAATAATAAATAATTATAAATGGTTTTATGCATTTTATAATGAATTGTAATAATGTATTATTTATTAAAATTTGAATGGCTCTCATTCAGTCAATTTTGGTTTTAGAGCCATGGTCAATTGGTCAAAATGACTTAAAAAAATTGAGTCTATCCGACTTCGGTATCGAAAATACCAGTTGCTATTAAAAAAAAAGTAAGTTGCATCGCGCATGCGCGTACCGAAGGGGTTAAAAATTTGAAATTTATCTGAAAATGTGTATTTGTATACCACAAGCTTGTAAAAAAAAATTCAATTTATTCCAACTTAATCCAGCCGAGAAATTCAGTGTTCCCTAAATTGGTGAACACACGGTATATTTAAAAATCAATAGTAGGTTGTTTCCAACATTTTATATCACAGAAGCCTCTATTTACTTTACCTATTTACATAAAATATGTTCCTAAAGAGTATTTAAATATTCCAATAATTAACCTTTGAATATATGCATAATTTAAACATAAAAATATCACTCATTATATATTAGTAATTTATTTAACTTTTGTGTATCCAAATATTTTTTTTGGTACTATAAATTAAGGAAGAACAAACAATGGTATAGTTAGTCTTTCCACGTTTGTTGTACATTTTTAAACTGTCAACATTATAATATCTATTCTATAGGTATTATTATTTATTAATTTATTATTATCATGTATAAATATATTCAAGTATAATTTTAGATTGCGGTAGAGTATATATCAATAACCAAATACTAATTAACAATGGTTATAAAGCAAATATTGGAACAGCACCTTGGAAGTGTTGGAATATATAAATTAAATAAAAAAAATTCCAATTATGA
>NC_042494.1:4846089-4846837 GCF_005508785.2 Acyrthosiphon pisum
AATTGGAACTAGTTTGTACTTTCGGGGTAAAAAGTTAAAAATCATAGTATTTTTCTTGTTAATGAGAAAAATAATATGGGAAATAGGGTAGCTATGTTCTATACCTTTATCACATACATGGTTACATTAGGTGTCGTGTTAGTCATTGCAATGTATGTGTTAAATTTGGATTTCATTATATGAAATCATTGTATACCACGAAAAATTATTTGGACCGAAGACGGTCTAATACATGTAGGTTTAATAAATTTTTGCAAAAAAAAAAGTTAACTGATAATGTCATCATGTATTACTGTGTATTCTGTGTCCTGAAAAAAACACGCCGTCTACTCCGTATGTAAAAAAACCACTCAAGTATCCAAAAAGATGGCTCTAAAAGTTGTGAAATCATTTTATAGGTAACTAAGTCTTTAAACTATAGATATCATTTATGTTCAAATAATCTGCTAAAAAAATGATAGTAAATCAAGCCAAGTTACATTTTTTACGAGATTATTTTAACATTAACGATATATTAGGTGATTCTTCTACCATATTGAACACTCATTATTTCAAAAAAGTGTAAATTTTTTTGAAAATATTTTTTTACATAGTTTCAAGTCGCTTATAAAACAACGTTTTTCTTAAAAAATTATAATTTTAAATATTTTTTTATCCTTATAATTTTTTAAGTTTTAGATTCTGAACGAAGTGATGAATGTATTGATTTTACAATGATGATTTTTTTTTTTTTTTTTTTTTTTTTTTT
>NC_042494.1:4846887-4847994 GCF_005508785.2 Acyrthosiphon pisum
ATTTTTTAGATTTTTTGGTTACAGAATTAATTACTTACGTGGAATCTTGTTCTAAATTTTTAATTCTTAGATACAAAAGTTGGAAATTTTATACATTTTTAACTACAAAATAATTATTCAAATTAAAATTTGATAAATTTTGTCAAAATTCGATCTTTAAATGCTTATAGAAAATAATTGTGCCTATGTATTTTTAATATTTTTCAACTGCTATTGTAACAATATTTTAGGAGCCTTGTATTAAATTTTTACACTTTTTGGCCCCACAGATAAAACTTTATTGATATTTATAGAAAAAAAAACTAAAAAAATTGAAAACTGACCATGTCTGTAAACAGCTCAAAAAGTGTCAAATTATTTTTAAAATTTTATCGTATATAGAAAATGCTAATATAAACATTCAGTGAAAGTTTAAAATATCTACAGTCATTCATTTTTAATTACAATAAAATAAGAAAATCGTCACATGAGAAATCGAGCGAATATCAAATGTTGTAAAAATATGAATTTCAAACGCTCATAAAAATTTAATTTGACTTTCTTGTAAACATTTTTTTTTTGATAAAGGTATACAATATTATGTGGAATCTTGAAATATATTTTCAAATCTTAGATTTAAAAAGAAAAATTTTTACGAATTCTTAACTCAAAATAATTTGCTAATTTTCGTGATTCTAACATATTTTGTCAATTTTTGAACTTTAAATGCTCATAAAAAAAACTGTGACTAAGGATTTTTAATATTTTTCAAATGTCATTGTAACAATATAGTAGTAGCCATGTATTTAATTTTCAAGTATTTTTACTCGACGAATAAAATTTTATTGACGTTTATAGAAAAAAAAACTAATAAAATTGGAAACTGAAAATGTCCCTAAACAGTTCAAAACAAATTAAAATATTTTGAAAATTTTATCATGCATAGAAAATAGAAATATAAACAACCAGTGAAAATTGCATGTATCTACAGTTATTTGTTTTAAAGTCACACCAAAAACCAAAATCGATTTTCTCGAAAACAGATTTTGCGTAAAAATTCCCGTTTTTCCTTAATTTTTCTTTTGTTTTTCACGGCACTTTTGAAAACTATTGCAAATTTCAAATTTT
>NC_042494.1:4848399-4855087 GCF_005508785.2 Acyrthosiphon pisum
ATGACAATATATGTTTAAAAGTCTATTTATAAGTACTTCCACATAAATAAATTATAATTTGTTTATAACGTAAAGACGTACACTGTACGTCTGTACCTACATCAACTGATGTACATAACTGGTTTTTGTTTAATTTTATCGAAAAATCATTTTATGTGGTAGTACAATATAAGACGTAGTAACATGACCTTGATAATTTAATTTTAATGTAAGTTTACTAACTCACTCATATTTTCAAAACCTACCTATCTATATACGTAGACACGTAGTGAGTATTTTGTCGATCGTAATATGAACGAATAAAACTGTGAGGTAGAGGGTGAATAATATCAACAACTTCTTCATACGAACATTCTGCAAAAGTAATTTAAAATACCCGTCAGTTGTATGAGTCTAGTGTTTTAAAGGAGTATTGGTATTATCATCGCTTACATTTTACCTCATGAACTTAATGATTAATTTTCTACAAATATTTCTCAGTGTTTATAATATTATATTCTTGTATATTTTATGATAGCTCATGTTCGTTAATTTACAGTAAAATATTGTTTAGTGTTTAATGCCATTTGTTTGATAAAACTAATATAATTTAAAAAATATACTTGCTTTCGTATTAGCTTGTCATTCGCCATGCATGTGACATATAATTATTCCTGGTTAATATATTCATGTTTATTTTTTGGTACGTAATTTTGACAGAAATTTTTAAAATTAATAAATGTTACTCATGTTATTTTGTTATACAAAATATAAATGACAGGAAGAAAAATAATATCGTGTTATATTTGCAAAAGATTCATTTTTAAAAAGTTGTACGCTAACCATAAAGAGGTGACATATAATTACGCATTTAAAAATCACAGTTTTACTTTGTTACTAATTATTAAAGGTCAACTTGTTAAATTGTTAACTTGGAAAAGTGTAAATTTATTCATTTGTTAGGAAATTGGAAAAAAAATTTAAGTGAAAATAGAAAATCTGGTACTTGATAAAATTAGGTACCTATAGGTATTACTTGAACATAAAAACTTTATTTCTTCGAGTGACAACACTGACTGACTGACAAAAACAACAAAACATATAATATTATGAAATTCAAATAAGCTGATAAGTTCACTATAATAAATATGTATAATACTAGCTGATCCCGTGCACTTCGTTGCCTTTAAATGTACCAACTTTATATGACTCAAACTTTGTTCAATTCCTTATTTAATATTTGGTGTATGGTGTTCAAAATTTATCTTAACTTTTCCGTTGCGCGGAAGAAAAATTTTGATTCGCAGCAGTATATTATCAGGTAGGCAATCTACCTGCGGTAGATCGCGGATCCCGTGCTGTTTGTACGTAAGTGTATGATTTAACTCTAAAGTATCAAAGATATACCAAGTTTGTCGTACTCCACTTATATTGGATTAATATAATCTATTAATACAAAATCCTAACCTAACCTAACCGTGCTAAAATCAGATGGAAAAAAAAAACTAAATTAACCATTTTAAACAAGTCTATATTCTTCCCAGAGGTCTAATCTACATACAAACATTAATTTATATATTATATGCTAAACTAGATAATTATAATAATTGTATGAATGTTATTTATTTTCAGCTAGCGACTATTTCTTACTAAAAAGGTATAGGTATACAATTTACACATTTTTTTTAAAATAAAATTAAAATTAAAATTAAAAAATTCACACAATATATCTTTATAAATTGTAGCCTATGTGTTATTCTGATGTATAAGCTATATTATTGTAAAGTTTCATTAAAATCCATTCAGTAGTTTTTACGTGAAAGAGTAACAAACATACTTACAAACTTTCGCCTTTATAATATTAGTAGGATTAAACCACAATCCATTGTTTTTCGTATTCAATAATATGTATATTCAAATTCATTATCTAGGTACCGGTGTTTTGTGTGAAAAAATGTGTCCACCTCTAGTATCGGATAGTTTGGATATTAAATGTGCTCATAATGGTCAGTATGCTAATTGTTCAAACGTATTGATACCCGGCACGATAGCAACACCATCATGTAAGATAGCATATACAGCACTAAATGGACAAGAAGAGACTCCGCTTGAATTAATTTGTCAATCTAATGGGACGTGGAATAAACAACTATATAGATGCAATCCAAGTAATTGTATTTTTATCGTATAAACAATATGAGTCTCTAATTTATAAACATTTTAATAATTTACTAAACTATTACCATTTCTAGATGATTTTTTTGAATAGTAAAATTAAAATTAAAGATGAACAAAATGAAATTGTTGTCTGAAGTCTTCAGTATTAAAGTCTGATTAACATTTTTGAACCTTTAATTATTATATGTTTTTTTCTAAGCTAGGTGTTATATTTCATGAATAATTTTCATCTATATTGGTGTTCAAATTTTATTTTAGATTGTGGTAGAGTATATATCGAAAACCAATTACTGATTAACAATGGTTATGAAGCAAATATTGGGACAGCACCTTGGAATGTAGGAATATATCGAATAAATAAAAATAAACCAAATTATGACTTGATTTGTGGAGGAACAATTATTTCTCCAAATTTAGTAATTTCTGGTAATATCTTTGCACAATGTATAATGTATATAAAAATTAATAAAAATTAAATAAATATAATTTTCAGCGGCCCATTGTTTTTGGAAAAACGGTATGTTATCCAATAACATATCAATAAACGATGGTCAATACAAAATTGCTGTTGGAAAATATGATAGAAATTTTGAAATTATTGACAATGACTTTACTCAAATAATTAATGTACGTCATTTATAATTCAAGTCTAAAAATAATTAAAATAATTGGGTTGATTTATATAATATAAATTAAAACAATTAATGTGCAGGTGGATATGGTTCACCTGAAAAAAGGTTATTATGGACCTGCTGGATATCATGCTGAAGATATAGCTATTATTCTGTTACAAAAGAGAGTTTCTTTTAGTAATGGTGTGGCACCTGCGTGTATCGATTGGAATAGTAAATACAATGTTGTCAACGGTGATCAAGGAAAGGTTGGTTTGTAGTATTATTTAAATAATTAACTAGTGATTAAATTACAGTTAATTACAATACATAACTAAAAAAGGTGGGTAAGTAAAAATCGCTCAGTTGTACAGTAGTTTATAACTTATAATATAACTTATAACTTATAAGACACTGTGGTGGATTGTTTAAATTAAAATTCTATGATATAACATCATTGAAATCATTGAATACGAAGAATGATTATGAGTGGAGATGGTCTGTCAGTAAGCCTATTTTATAATAATACTTTTAAATTACAAAATAATTACTGAGTTCATTACAGTATTTGTTTAAATATCTAATTTCGTCCAATTTTGTACTTAAAATAACGATAAAAAAAAAAAATAAGTATTTTATTTTATAAGATTTTTTTGATGACAGTAGAACTATTTATGATATACCGAATTTTAATTTCTCAATCCTTAACTACAAAAACTGAACATTTTATAAATTTTATTTACAAAATAATTTATACATTTTCGAGATTTTGATGAATTATACCAAATTTAAAACTTTAAATTCTAAAAGTGACTATGCCCATTTATCTTAATTTTTTTTTAACATTGTAACCATTTATGAGTAACCGTGTATAATATAGGTAGGAATATTTACTATAATTTTGTATTAAATTTTAATTCTTAGATATAAATTTATATTTTTTTTTTAATTTCTAATTAAAAATAATTTGCAAATTTTAGTGACTGACGAATTTTGTTTTTTAGACACTCATAAAAAATCGGAAAAACAATAATTTTTTTTAAAAATTTAATTAAAAATAACTTATGGGAAACCTTGTATTGTACCTTATTCTGAAGTATTTTGACAGAGCGAAAACAGAGATGAAAATCTGATGAAAAGTACTGAAAGTATATGTGGTTATTATTTTTTTAGTTACATATAAAAACTAAATGCATTTTGTCAAATACTGGTTTTTCCTTAACTTTCTTTTTGTTTTCAAATCGATTTTGAAAATTATTGTGAATTTTTCATATTGACCTCTCAAAAGTACTAACTAGATTCTCTTTCCTATCTGTAAGAATGCGCTGTAGTTGGAAATCAAAGTATTAATTATACTAAAACAAATTATGTTTAGACAATAAAAAAAAAAAACACATGATAGTAAAATCAATACATTAATCACTTTGCATAGAATCAAAATCAAAATTTTAAAATACAAATTGTAATTTTATACGATAATAATTATAATTGTACAATTTAAAACTTTTTTATACTTTTACAGATTGTTGGTTGGGGAAAAACTGAAAAAGGCATTTTAAGTCCTATTTTATTAGAAGCTTCTTTACCATACATTGACCATAGTTCTTGCCGGAATATGTATACTAACGGATTTGAACAATTTGTGACTGATGATAAGTTTTGTGCTGGTTCTTTAACGGGTAATAAAATATTTAAACATTTATTCCATGAAATCATTGATTTTTTTTTAACAAACTTAACTTACATTTATTAAACACTGAATATTGAAAGTAGCCACATTTAAATTAATGAATTTTATTTTACAACTAGTATACAAATACAAAATATATTTGTACTAATCGATCGCTTTCGTTCGAAGTGGATAATTTTTCTTGAGGATTTTTACTGAGAGACTGTTTCGTGTGTCGATTTTGTCTGATTTTTATATAGGATGATTCTTTCTTATGTAATCCCTTCCTTTGTTGATGTGTTTCGATTAGTATAACGTTAAGGTATCACAAGCGATTAGGATTTTATATTGTACTGTGTAACGAAAGTACTACTATTAGAGAATTTGTGTCGTTTTGCAGAACGTCCGATCGAAGATCGAAAGGGTGTTGTGACATAGCGTATTATTTATGTATGGCATAATATGTGCGTGTGCGTGTAAGGAATATGTATAACATATGTATATACATAATAAATATTATCCAGTATACTACATAATATATTATGATGTTTTGCCATGTGCTACGTATTTAGTATATGAATAATGAATTATAATTTTAAAGGCCGTCTATAGAATGCGACGTTATATTATGAATAAAGTATACCTATATTGTTTCAGGACAAGGAGTGGGTGCTGGAGATGCCGGCGCAGGCTTATGCTTTTTACACTCGAATTCTTATTATTTGACCGGGATAGTCAGTATTAAGGATATAAGTACAGATAATTCAATAGCTGTTTTTACAGAAGTAAAGCGTCACATTCAATGGATTCGTGAACTGTATAACAAATATAATTAAGAACAATAGGATTTTGGTAATGCCATATAAATAATTTATTCTAATAAATATTGTAATCGAAATCAATAATTTGTAATAAATAAGGTAAATCTATATTTTACCTAATACCCAATTACAGTGGTATGATTAAATTCCGTATGCTTTATAAATGAAATATGTTTTGTTTCAGGACAAGGAGTGTTTAAAGGGGATAGCGGTGCAGGCTAAAACTGTTTACACTCTGATTCTTATTATTTAACCGGAATAGTGAGTATCAAGGATCCAAATACAAATAACTCAATCGCAGCTTTTACAGATATTAAGTATTACATGCAATGGATTCGTGGACTATATAACAAACATAACTATTTATAATGAGATTGTGGTACCCATAGTGTTATTAAAATAATGTATTCCAATTGTAATGAAAATCAATATCTATAAATAAATAGATTTTATCTTATGTGTAACAATTTTTAACAGTTCATAAATTTGTTAATTTACAATAAACATAATAAGTACGTACCTATATACCGTATTTACCTGTATTGATAGTAGTTACCTTAGAATTATAGATATATATATAACTAACACATTAAATTCAAAACATTTTTAGGATATACCAGTTTTGCATTGTAAATTTATTGTTTCATAGTTATTGTCAACTGTATTTGAAATAACTACTAGTTCTAATACTAGTATTAGTTTATAAGTTATATTATTTTGTGCACTATGGATATTATGTCTAATATCTACAGTAATGGGTAAAGTTGTAATGGAACATAATTATGTTTGTCATTACTATTGGTTTATCAATACAAAAAAATTATCCAACTATAACAAAATGTAAGTACTGTATTTTATATTAAATAATATAATTTATATTTCTGAAAAAAAATGTTTAAAGAACATTATTCATAAATAAAATGACGTAAAAAAGAGAAGTTCTAATTTGAAAAATAGAAGTTATTCACCTCGAAAGGACACTCTTTGAGTCACGAAAAACATCAGAAAATATATCCTAGTCGGGGAGAAAAAAGGTGGGCAAGTGGGTGTCGCTCTGCTGTACAGAAGGTTACAAGTGGGTCACTGTACTGGTGGTGTTAAATTTGAATTCAGTGATAAATATCATTGTATAAGGAAAACGTTTCTGAGCGAAAACGGTCAGTCAGCCTATGATATTACTAAGTATATTTTATGATATTATTGTGAATAAAGTAATTTATATATAAACTATAATTACGTGGAACCTTGTTTTAAATTTTCAATTATTAGCTATAAAAGTTGAACATTTTATACATTTTTAACTACAAAATAATTATTACATTTTAAATGTGATCAACTTTGAAGTTTGATAAATTTTGTTAAAATTCGAACTTAAATTGTTTTTAAAAAAAATTGTGCTATGTATTTTTTATATTTTTCAACTGATATTC
>NC_042494.1:4855955-4857252 GCF_005508785.2 Acyrthosiphon pisum
TTTACGGTTTGCACGCTATTATATTATATAATAAAATATACAAAACAATATAAAATTATAACTATAATACATCTAAATTAAAACAAAAATAGTTTATAATGTGTTTAGGTATATACATTATATTGTGTACTACATAATCTGAATAACCAGTCTTACGCGGATTTTTTAAAGGTACTAATTCACAAGTTTTTTTCAGCATGACCTATCTGCGTAGTTTGTCCTTCAATCCATTATATATGATCGCATTAGCTGGTAGGAGGTACATAAAATAAACACCGACCACATACTTGTATCACGAGTTAGTAGTATAGAAGACCTGACATTATGTAGGTACCTAGTGTTGTAAAGTTAATTTTTATGTAAATTTATTGTTTATATTTTAAAATATTATTGCTTTGATCTCAGATCACCACTGACAATGAAGGTGACGTATGCCTGGTTGATATATTCATGTTTATTTGTCGGTACGTAACATCACTGTTAACAATATAATTATAAATAGAAAAACATGTTTTAGTGACATTAAATTACGTTATATCTCTATTAAATCCAGCATTTTTGTTATAAAAACTAAAAAGTTATATGTATAATTACTTTATGTCTTCGTGTGTCATAATATTACCATAATGAAAATTAAGAAAATAATTATATATGCATCAAAATATTTCTTTTTTAGATAAATTTAACTTATTTAATTTAAACATCATGGACGTGAACACAACACTGTCAGCGTATTCAAAATAAAAAGTTATATAAAACAATGGCTCATACGATTATGTGACTTCTATACCCGTGCGAGAGGGGGAGTAGAGTCATGAAAGCAAAGTGGGCCAGTGGCGTCATTTGGGGGGGGGGGCAAGGTGGGCATTTGCCCCTGTCTGATTTTAAAAGCAGCCCAATGGGCCGGTGTCCGGGTTTTGCCATTTAACCATTATTATATTTTATTAGTGTAAAAACATAATTATTTTTATAATATTTTCAGAAAATATTTTACAGCCTACCTACTAAGAAATTATAGTCACAATATGATAAATTTTTAATTAATAATTGATAGTTGGAATAAATTTATATTTAGACGCATGCGGGACGTGCGTGTATGTTTTGTGTGTGCGTGTGTGTTTTGTTATGAAAAAGGGAAGTAGGACACAATATTGTTGTATGCACAAACAATAATAATAATTAAATATCATAATCCCATTATAGTTTTATTTTTAAAATTTAAAATTATTACAAATTCTAAAAACTACCAATCGATATTACACATTACACTCTTAACTAATTTAGTATTTATCCATTG
>NC_042494.1:4857302-4867914 GCF_005508785.2 Acyrthosiphon pisum
TACCAACTAGATTCACTTTCCAATCATAAAAGTTACTGTTGAAGAAAATCGAAGCAGTTTTACTGTCCTAAAAGGTGATGACAGACACAAAAAAAAATAAAAAAAAATAAAAAAAAAAAAAAAAAAATAAAAAAAAAAACACACATCATTGTAAAATCAATACATTCATCGTTCTACTCAGAATCTAAAAATTATCCAACTATAACAAAATGTAAGTACTGTATTTTATATTAAATAATATAATTTATATTTCTGAAAAAAAATGTTTAAAGAACATTATTCATAAATAAAATGACGTAAAAAAGAGAAGTTCTAATTTGAAAAATAGAAGTTATTCACCTCGAAAGGACACTCTTTGAGTCACGAAAAACATCAGAAAATATATCCTAGTCGGGGAGAAAAAAGGTGGGCAAGTGGGTGTCGCTCTGCTGTACAGAAGGTTACAAGTGGGTCACTGTACTGGTGGTGTTAAATTTGAATTTATTCAGTGATAAATATCATTGTATAAGGAAAACGTTTCTGAGCGAAAACGGTCAGTCAGCCTATGATATTACTAAGTATATTTTATGATATTATTGTGAATAAAGTAATTTATATATAAACTATAATTACGTGGAACCTTGTTTTAAATTTTCAATTATTAGCTATAAAAGTTGAACATTTTATACATTTTTAACTACAAAATAATTATTACATTTTAAATGTGATCAACTTTGAAGTTTGATAAATTTTGTTAAAATTCGAACTTAAATTGTTTTTAAAAAAAATTGTGCTATGTATTTTTTATATTTTTCAACTGATATTCTAACAATATATATCAGGATATATATCATAAGATAATATATCAGGATCGTTGCATTACATTTTCACGCTTTTTTACCCAACAAATAACATTTTATTGACAATAATAGAAAAAAAAAACAAATAATTTAAAACTGACAATGCCCATAAACAGTTTAAAAAGAGTCAAATAATTTTCAAAATGTTATGATATATAGAAAATGAAAATATAAACATTTAGTAAAATTTTCATGTATTTACAGTATTTCGTTTTTGAATAACAATGAAATAACAAAAACGCTACATGAGAAATCGAGTGAATATCTAATATTGTAAAAATATGAACTTCAAATGCTCATAAAAATTTAATTTGATTTAATTTAACTGTAGACATTTTTTTTTGATAAAGGTAGACAAACTTATGAATAATCTTGTATTATATTTTCAAATCTTAGATTAAAAAAAACAATTTTTATAAATTTTAACTGCTAATTTTCGTGAGTTTTCCGTATTTTGTCTAGATTTGAACTTTAAATGCTTATAAAAAAACTGTGACAAAGGATTTTTAATATAATGTATATGTCATTGTAAAAATATAGTAGGAGCCTTGTATTAAATTTTCAAGCTTTTTTACCGAACAAATAAAGCTTTATTGACATTCATAGAAAAAAAGACTAATAAAATTGGAAACTGTTGAATGTTCCCAAACAGTTCAAAACAAATCAAAATATTTTGAAAATTTTATGATGTATAGAAAATGAAAATATAAACTACCAGTGAAAATGTCATGTATATACGTTCATTTGTTTTAGAGTTATACAAAAAACCAAAATCGATTTTGTGTGAAACCAATTTTGCGTGAAAATTCCTGTTTTTCCTTAATTTTTTTTTTGTTTTTATCGGTGGTTATTAAATACACCGAATATTAAACAACAAGTAGCAAATTTCAAGTAGTAAAATAAATAACACTTTATACTTACCTAATTTATTTTCAATTTGTAATTATTTTTGTTTTGCGTCAAAATTGACTTGCGTCTAAAAGTGGTGGTATGAACAAGGAGGAGATCTTGTCTCCATTGACATTTTATAAGCCCCAAAGGCATGTTATTTGATTATATTATTAAATTTATTATAATGATAAAATCGTACGATTCGCTGTGCGATATTATGCACACTAACTAACTAGGTATAATTCCGTCAAAATTGACTTGCGCCAAAAAGTGGTGGTCTTAAAATGGCATGTGTCGAAATGAGGCAAGTGCCTAATTGTCGCGGTCCTTTGTCCAAATGACAGGACACCGTTTTGGTACGAGTATCTACCTAATTATTCTTTACCCGCGATATAATTATTATTATATTATAATAGGTATATGGTTAATACAAATAATTTATTTATATTATACTTACACAATTAACAGTTACAATATTATATTGTTCGTTTCATATGGTGAATAATGGAGACAAATTGTACAGTTACTATACAGAATACAGATGGAATATAAATCGATTCTAAATGTTGTATATATGCGATAAATTGTCATTTAGAAATTATCTTTTACGGTTTGCACGCTATTATATTATATAATAAAATATACAAAACAATATAAAATTATAACTATAATACATCTAAATTAAAACAAAAATAGTTAATAATGTGTTTAGGTATATACATTATATTGTGTACCTACATAATCTGAATAACCAGTCTTACGCGGATTTTTTAAAGGTACTAATTCACAAATTTTTTTCAGCATGACCTATCTGCGTAGTTTGTCCTTCAATCCATTATATTATGTGATCGCATTAGCTGGTAGGAGGTACATAAAATAAACACCGACCACATACTTGTATCACGAGTTAGTAGTATAGAAGACCTGACATTATGTAGGTACCTAGTGTTGTAAAGTTAATTTTTATGTAAATTTATTGTTTATATTTTAAAATATTATTGCTTTGATCTCAGATCACCACTGACAATGAAGGTGACGTATGCCTGGTTGATATATTCATGTTTATTTGTCGGTACGTAACATCACTGTTAACAATATAATTATAAATAGAAAAACATGTTTTAGTGACATTAAATTACGTTATATCTCTATTAAATCCAGCATTTTTGTTATAAAAACTAAAAAGTTATATGTATAATTACTTTATGCCTTCGTGTGTCATAATATTACCATAATGAAAATTAAGAAAATAATTATATATGCATCAAAATATTTCTTTTTTAGATAAATTTAACTTATTTAATTTAAACATCATGGACGTGAACACAACACTGTCAGCGTATTCAAAATAAAAAGTTATATACAACAATGGCTCATACGATTATGTGACTTCTATACCCGTGCGAGAGGGGGAGTAGAGTCATGAAAGCAAAGTGGGCTATTTAGTATATATATGAATTTAAAAGCAACCAGGTAGGCTGGTCGTTAGTAAAAAATACTATTATAATCTATTTTTATAATTTTGAAGAAATTCAATACAGTTGTATCTATAGACCTATAACAGGTACTAAGATGTAATAATTGTCACAGAATTTCTGTAGCCCCCTCCGAAAATTTCAAACACTATTTCCGCCTATGATAATATAAGATAGCTATTGTATTGAGAAAAAAATTGAAAGTGATAAGTACCTACATTCTATTGGCTGGTCAAAACTTTTGTTTCCCCACACACTATTATTAACTGAAATACTGCCTTCACACATATTAGTCACGAACGCACGATATATTATAAGATCACAAAATTTAACTCATAATATAATATAATATTATATTATTCAGTTAAATACTACAATCAATAATAATCTTAATCTAATAAAAATTGTTTCCGAATGTCATTCATTAGAATTCATTATTTCAGGATCCGGAATTTTATGTGACGAAAAACTTGAAAGACGACAAGCTGTATCATCTTGCAAAGTGTTTGTGATTTTAATATAAATGTTATTATATATAAGAAAAATAGTAGTGGTGGGAGCTTTAAGTCCTAAAGTCTTAATAGGCACAATCAATATAATATGATATATATTTGAACACAGGGGCGCCATTTAGGGGGGAGCAGGGTATACTTTGGCTCCCCTATTTTTTTTTGTGTCTTATTGGCCTGGATTAAAACTTAGAATGCGCCGACGGCTGTCCCGAGCCCAAATTCTCCCACTCTCGCACTCAATCGTGCACGACGGTCGCCGATCAAAGCTTCCCGACAAGCATACCTCGATTTCAAATAAATTGTACGTAAACGCGTATATTATAGTGGTTTTAATTGGAACTGGCTGTATATTATGGTTCACAAAGGACTGATAGCACTGCACGCACGTCGCGTCGTCGCATATCGGTGGTTGTTAGGGAGGGGGGTATACGGTTAAGTCGTCCGTCGACTGATTAGTGATTACTGGAAAATACATTCCTTAAAATAGATCGAAAATGAAATGAAAGCTTATTGATAGCGGTGGAAAAAGAAGATGCTAACATAATAGATTTAGATGAAGCAGTAGATAGATTTTCGGAACTAAAAAGTAAAAGGTATAAGCTAAAATAGCATAAATAATTAAAAAACTAATGAATACTGTAAGTCTGTAACCGTATGAAATATTGTATTATTATTAAATTATTCATTATAATAAGTAAATAAATATATTGTATTCATTTTATTTGGAATAAATTGCATTGAATAAATGTAGATACCTATACGTCCTGTACCAAAAGGCAAACAAATTATTAATGAATAATTTGAATTCATTAAAATATACCCTTTAAGAGCCTAACCCCATACAATCGACTTACACACATTAAACCATATTAAACGATATCTGTATTTACTATTTTTAAAAAAGTGGCCTAACAAAAAAAAAATTGGCCTGCTTGAATATTGGCACCCCTATTATAAAACTCAAATGGCACCCCGGTTTGAACATTATGATTTGGAAGATCAAAACACCTTCTTCTTTTACATAAAATTAATTATAATTGTATAAATTAATTGCATCAAATAATGCTAAGTAATAATTTGTTATACATTTGAATAAAATTACAGAAACACTGAGGATAAATTTTACTGTTCAAATGGACTGTGTATCGAATGGTCGTTGGTTTGTGATGGTCGTAAGGATTGTACAGATGGTTCAGACGAGACCAAAGAGTTGTGTGCTCCATACGAGTATGGAACAAATATGACCACAAGTACAAAATAATAGCTATAATAATATAATATGACATTTAATATTATTTATATGTTTGTGTAAAAACTAATCGATGCCAAAGTCCAGAGTTATGCATATTAATCTAAATATGGCAAGGCTTGCAAACGTTATAATAACGTTATATTTGACGAAAAACAATTGAAATTTGTAAACGTAATTATAACGGAGAGCGATAATTAAAAATAATTAAATACCGCGAAACATAACGATTAACAAAGTATATTATACAGTATGTTCCAGAAGTCCCGTATATCCCTTAGTAGTTAGTCCCTCCGTGGAAAATCAATATATTTAAATGCAATTATTTTTAAAGTAATAAGTATGGAAATTCTGATTGAATAGCATAAAATTCAAAAATAATCAAAAAAATTTTTTAATTACACCTCGTCCCCCTAATTGTTTTTTCATTTTAATAATAAAATATCTATTTAAATATGACAAAACTAATAAATACCTAATTAAAGTTTTGATTTTAATGGAAATAATAAAATTACAATAGCTGTGTCTTATCGTTTACTGAACAATGAATAGTGAAACTGGTTACCTATTTTTAAATATTTTAATTATCATGAAGTGAACCTAAAATTACGTGTAATAGGATCTATGATTTTATGTTACAGTGTTATTAATGTAATTTATAATAATAATATTTACGCATACTATCTCAGTGCATCTCAATAATAACGTTGTAACGTTATTATAAAGTTTGCAAACCCTGATATGTATCTAATATTGTTGTAGATTGCGGTAGAGTCTATGTTAATTACGATAATTTGAACGTCAGTAGTGATAAATCACTTAATGGATCGTTACCTTGGATGGTTGAGATTTTTAAACTAAAGGAAGTTACCAATAGTATTTACTCTTTATTATGTGGGGGATCAATTATTGCTCCAAACATTGTGATTTCTGGTAAAACCCTTGTACAATGCGTTTAAGAAGGAATGATAATTAATTAAATAACCTTTTTAGCGGCTCAATGTATTGAGCAGGAATCGGTGTTATCTAAGTATATATCAAAAAAGGTAATCAAAATTGCTGTTTATAGAAATGAATACTTTATTCAGATGTTGAATGTAAGTAATTAATTTAAAATCTGAATCTTAGAATCAATATAATAATAATAAGTATGATGTGTAAAATTAAATTAAAACAAATGTAAAGGTGGAAACAGTTTATACGACAAATAATTATTCTGGATCTAGTGAGTATCAAGCTGAAGATATAGCTGTTTTTGTATTAGAAAAAATAATTACCATGGGTAATTATGCTGCACCTGTTTGTATCGATTGGAATAGTATATATAATGTGAACAATGGAGATCGAGGAAAAGTAAATATGTTGAACCATATAGTTTGTAGTTTTATTAAATACATAAAATATAATTTGAAATTGGTTGTCTGGTACCATACAGCATTCTGTAATGATAATATTATAATATTCTTAAAATAACTTTATAGTAATATTATTCGTGATTATAATGTTATAATGTTATAATAATATTTTTAAACAAAAAATTGCTGCGTGGGGTTTAATTTTTACTAAGTGGTGGGAAGTTATGGTTGGTTATCCACACAATTTAATATACTTCAGTTACAGTTTTAAATCGACAAATTAAGAATAAATTCTAAAATCCAACTGTCAATAAGAAACAAATTAATAATAATAATAATAATTTATTGTAAAGAGAAAAATTTACAATAAAATAATAATAATGCCTCTTTAGGGCAAAGAGTACAGATATATAGAGTAAATACAGATAATATAAAGTAATAAATGTAGATAATAATCTCGATTAAGTATACAATAAATTGAAATACAATCTAAACAACAAATGTTCAACATATAATTGCAATAAGTAGAAAATTATAACTGATTACTTAGAACATTTTTTAGCTTGCTTGGTAAATCAAAGAAAAAGTCAAAGTTTTAAATGGAATTACCATTTAGTAAAATTCTATTCATGGGAGCATAGTGACTATAGTTTTGTTTTTTTGGTTGTACATAAAAGGTATTAGTAGAGCGGAGGGTGTGGGTTGGTACATTCAGTGGAATTTTTTCTAAAAGCTCAGGACAAACAATTATGTTATTTAACAATTTATAAAGGAAAAAATATCATTGTTAAACCACCTATCCGCTATAGGGATTGAATATTAAGTTGTTTAGCTAATTCAATTGATGGGGTATTTATTTTTACAAGCTTGAAGCGCATCATATTAAGAAAGCGTTTCTGTATCATCTCGATTTTAGTAACAAGTCCAGATTGATCTGATTAAGTTCAAAAACTTACAATCCACGCAGTAATTGTAGGTTAACATGGGAAAGTTTTTTTGAATATATCTCCTTTAAGTTAATTTACAACAAAACTTTTCTCTGAAGAACGTACAAGTTTAAAAAACCAACTTGAAATTACATTCATATTGAGATATGCAATATTATCAATTTTTATGTTGTAATAGGTATATGAACAAATTGGGATACGCATTGCCTTTTTGCACAGCCCTAGTATCTCGTATGAGGTCTGCACCATATTTGTTGTCATCGCAAGTGCTAGGGATTACATTGGCACCCAGAATAGACATTTTTAAAAATCCCTTATTTTATTTTCGACTCATCTCCAAAATTAAAACTTTGATTAGTCAGATTTTATTTAAAAATACAATTGAATTCATTACCGACAATTACATAACGGTATATTAATTTTCTACCATTAGTATAGTTATTATACATTATATATTTTTTTCATAATTTTACAGATTGTTGTTTGGAAATCGGAGAATGGCAAAAAAGTTGATGTTACATTTGAATCGACATTACCATACATCGATCATAGTACTTGTCGAAAAATAAATACAGACGGATTTAATCAATTTGTGACGTTTGATAAGTTTTGTACCTATAATAAATTGGGTATTATAAATTTAGATTCAGATTGTAGCGATGAAAGTAGTGATTTTTTGTGTATAATTTTGTAGCAGCAGAAGTGTTAATTTTTAACTTTGGTGGAAATGTTTGATAGATTGAATCTAGTTGATACTTTGAGAGTCATAAGTAAAATATTCTAGTACTTTTCTTAATAATTGAAAAAAAATTGTAATAAGTATGAGGATGCAAAACAAGTTTTAGACAATATGAGTATTGTTTTTTAACGTGACCTAAAAAAAAGAATAACCATAGATATATGAGATTTTCACCAAATTTTTAGATTTTCAATGTCTGTATATTATGATAATATTTTATATATTTTATATTAGGTATATTTGAAACCATTTTCTATAATTTTTAACTTTTGATTTTTTAGAATTATTTCTTTGAATGTCTTACAAAATATTTATTCGATTGGTCAAAAAGCATTAAAATGCAATACAAAGCTACTCATTAACCTAAAAATTATTCAAGTTATATTTAAAAATAAATAAATAATTTTACAAATGTATAAAAATATGTTCAATTTTTATAGCTAAGGTTTTTAAATTTAAAAACGTAATACAAGAATCCTTGCTAGTATTTTATATTTTGCCAATATAGTTATCAAAAAATCACCGATAATATATTATGATAATAGGAATGCAAATTCAATTTTTTTATCAAAAATTAATATCTTCTGCCTATTATATGTAATAGTTATACCATTATTATAATATTAAATATACTAGGTGGACACAAACACAATAATCTCCATGCAGAATACTTAGTTTTTCATATACAATGATGTATCATTGAATTAAAATTATGTTATCTTTATCTTGAATCAAAATATTTTAAAAATATAGTGTTTTGTATAGAAAACGCTAATATAATATATATTCCTTGAAAGTTAAATTTATCTACGGTTATTCTTTCGAGTTACAGAAAAAAAACATTATGAATTTTGTCAAACCTTGGTTTTACATAAAAATTCGTTTTTCTTTTTTTTTTGTATCCCGAAATTTTTAAAAACTTTACTGCTAGAAATATTCAAATTTGACCTCTCAAATACACTACCTAAACTCCCTTTTCCATTATAAAATCGAAGGTTTTAATACCACTATTTATCGAATACACTGGCACAAAAAGAAAATTAAATAAAAAAATACATTTCTTTGTAAAATCATAGGTACCTTTATTAATCCGCTCAGAATCAAAAATTAAGAATAATGGGAATCTTACAATCAACTCCATGTTTTGAAATTCCGTTTAAAATAAATACGGCGAAACTTCCATATTAAAAAGTCTCCTGGGAAATAAAATAAAATTCGTATTGTTGAGAAATTTGTTAAATAGAATAAAATTGATTTGGTTTTCAAAATTATACACAAGCGGAAATTAAGTCACTAACAATAATTTTACAAAATGCTCAATAATAATAAATGCTATTATTATTATTATTATTATATAAAACTTAAAATCAACAGCAAAATAGACATTAATTGAATTGTATATTTAGTACCTTCCAGCAGAAATTGTTTGAGTATTAAATAATATACCTAGTTTTATTGATTCATTAAAGATTTGTTGACCTTAAAAATATATAGACAATGTAAACTCACAACTAGCTAAGTACCTAACCAATGAGCATGGTTGAAATCAGTGTGTTGACAGCAAGAAACTACACGTCTAATATATTATCTATAATTGTAGATAAAGTTACTTTTATAACGAATACCACTCACGGGATGTGGTTGGTATGTAAGCCATATTGGCTAATTGCAAAATTTAATATTATTTTCCGGGTTACCACATAATATATTGCCCATCCTTATCATGATCACAGGCATAATAATATTATTGAGTTACCCAGTGTCAAATAATGATCAAAATGCCTCATTTTTTTTTGTGTTAATTTTACCCAGAGAATAATTGAAGGGCAGATTGATGTCTCTACGCATTCTAGAGCGTTGTTTTCGTGCTACACGTAACACTAGGCTTCAAGAACCCCATTCATTTGCTAGTGAGTCGTTCCAACTTCGTCAAGAATATCCCCATAATAAGAATCATATCTTTAACTAATAACCACTCGTCCCAAGGCCACAATTTTCTTTTATGGATAATAAGTTTAAAGGTTAACATGACAGTTACGTTGCCCATTCTACTGTTTCTCAAACTCTATTGGTCAAAAAGCCGAATGGATATAATTTTTAAATAAATAAAAATAAATATAAAATGTTACCATCCCCCCTCCAGGAAAGTTTAACGGACTTACACCTATGCACTCAATACCCAATAATAATAATATGTTTGGTTTGTGTCTTACTGTATAAAATATCTCATGTTTCAGGACAAATAGTATTGCCTGAAGATGCCGGATCAGGATAAGCTTTTTACACTTTAATTCTATTATTTAACCGGGATAATGAGTTGAAGCATATTGGGAAAACGATACAGTCACAGGTTTATCGCGAAATGATTTAATAAATGATACAGTCTTAGTTTTTACAGATATAAAATACCATGTTCATTGGATTCGTGGAATTTTCAACAAATATGTACGTATATATATATATTTTATTGGAATAGTGTTAATTTTAGGTTTATTATATTGGCTTGTTTTTTTTAATAAAATTAAAAATATGATATTTTAGAAAGAATATATACTTAAGAGGACGCCACACCCGCATTTGATGTCTCCATCTTACAAACGCATAA
>NC_042494.1:4867964-4899899 GCF_005508785.2 Acyrthosiphon pisum
TTCTTACGCCATATCATAGATATAAGATTAAATATCCCATCCGTTAGGCTTGGGCCTCAAGCTTTAGTAATTCTGCGCAAATTCGGTCCTCTCCAGCAGCCTTATTATTTTTAAGTGATTTAATAATTGATTCTATTTCTGCTCTGTTTGGTTCTAATTCTTCATTTCTCAAGTTGTTGTTTGTGGGTTCCCCCCATTCTTCGTCATCTTCTCCTTGGTTTAAGTTGGGTTCGCTATTCAGAAGTTGGTCAAAGTACTTCCGAAACTCCTCTGCTTTATCTTTACTATTTGACAATAGTACCCCTTCTCCATTTAATACGAATTGCGTTGTTGGCTTGAATCCGTTTTTTAAGGATTTACACTGCCTAAAGAATTCTTTAGGGTTGTATCTATAACTTTCCAATTTTTCAATCTTTTCCTTTTCCATTTTCCTTTTTTCCTGTCTTAGCACCTTATGCGCTTCTTTCCTCTTTTTAACATGTAACTCCACATTTGGCTGAGTTGGGTATTGTAGCATTCCTAATCTAGCATCATTGCGTAGTTTAATGACTTCTGCACACTTCTGCACATGGGAAAGTTTTTTTGAATATATCTCCTTTAAGTTAATTTACAACAAAACTTTTCTCTGAAGAACGTACAAGTTTAAAAAACCAACTTGAAATTACATTCATATTGAGATATGCAATATTATCAATTTTTATGTTGTAATAGGTATATGAACAAATTGGGATACGCATTGCCTTTTTGCACAGCCCTAATATCTCGTATGAGGTCTGCACCATATTTGTTGTCATCGCAAGTGCTAGGGATTACATTGGCACCCAGAATAGACATTTTTGAAAATCCCTTATTTTATTTTCGACTCATCTCCAAAATTAAAACTTTGATTAGTCAGATTTTATTTAAAAATACAATTGAATTCATTACCGACAATTACATAACGGTATATTAATTTTCTACCATTAGTATAGTTATTATACATTATATATTTTTTTCATAATTTTACAGATTGTTGTTTGGAAATCGGAGAATGGCAAAAAAGTTGATGTTACATTTGAATCGACATTACCATACATCGATCATAGTACTTGTCGAAAAATAAATACAGACGGATTTAATCAATTTGTGACGTTTGATAAGTTTTGTACCTATAATAAATTGGGTATTATAAATTTAGATTCAGATTGTAGCGATGAAAGTAGTGATTTTTTGTGTATAATTTTGTAGCAGCAGAAGTGTTAATTTTTAACTTTGGTGGAAATTTTTGATAGATTGAATCTAGTTGATACTTTGAGAGTCATAAGTAAAATATTCTAGTACTTTTCTTAATAATTGAAAAAAAAATTGTAATAAGTATGAGGATGCAAAACCAGTTTTAGACAATATGAGTATTGTTTTTTAACGTGACCTAAAAAAAAGAATAACCATAGATATATGAGATTTTCACCAAATTTTTAGATTTTCAATGTCTGTATATTATGATAATATTTTATATATTTTATATTAGGTATATTTGAAACCATTTTCTATAATTTTTAACTTTTGATTTTTTAGAATTATTACTTTAAACTACACGTCTAATATATTATCTATAATTGTAGATAAAGTTACTTTTATAACGAATACCACTCACGGGATGTGGTTGGTATGTAAGCCATATTGGCTAATTGCAAAATTTAATATTATTTTCTGGGTTACCACATAATATATTGCCCATCCTTATCATGATCACAGGCATAATAATATTATTGAGTTACCCAGTGTCAAATAATGATCAAAATGCCTCATTTTTTTTTGTGTTAATTTTACCCAGAGAATAATTGAAAGGCAGATTGATGTCTCTACGCATTCTAGAGCGTTGTTTTCGTGCTACACGTAACACTAGGCTTCAAGAACCCCATTCATTTGCTAGTGAGTCGTCCCAACTTCGTCAAGAATATCCCCATAATAAGAATCATATCTTTAACTAATAACCACTTGTCCCAAGACCACAATTTTCTTTTATGGATAATAAGTTTAAAGGTTAACATGACAGTTACGTTGCCCATTCTACTGTTTCTCAAACTCTATTGGTCAAAAAGCCGAATGGATATAATTTTTAAATAAATAAAAATAAATATAAAATGTTACCATCCCCCCTCCAGGAAAGTTTAACGGACTTACACCTATGCACCCAATACCCAATAATAATAATATGTTTGGTTTGTGTCTTACGTATAAAATATCTCATGTTTCAGGACAAAAAGTATTGCCTGAAGATGCCGGATCAGGGATAAGCTTTTTACACTTTAATTCTTATTATTTAACCGGGATAATGAGTTTGAAGCATATTGGGAAAAACGATACAGTCACAGGTTTATCGCGAAATGATTTAATAAATGATACAGTCTTAGTTTTTACAGATATAAAATACCATGTTCATTGGATTCGTGGAATTTTCAACAAATATGTACGTATATATATATTTTATTGGAATAGTGTTAATTTTAGGTTTATTATATTGGCTTGTTTTTTCTAATAAAATTAAAAATATGATATTTTAGAAAGAATATATACTTAAGAGGACGCCACACCCGCATTTGTTGTCTCCGTCTTACAAACGCGTAACATAGCAAATGTACGCTCAGCAGTTCATGTTTTATGCCGTTAGCTTATCAATTAGAGTGAATCGACCTATTATGAAACTTGATGGTAAGAAGATTATCTGTGTTTGTATGTGGGTTTTTTTTACGATAGTTCAATTTTTAAGTGAGTTATGAGCATTTTTAATTTACGGTATATTGTATACGTATAACTTGCTAATAAATTGAGCTATCGTAAAAAACCAACATACAAACATAGATAATATTCTTACCATCAAGTTTCATAATACGTAAATTCACTCTAATTTTTAAACTGACGAAGCTGAGCGTAAATGTGCTATGTTATGCACTTGTAAAACGGAGACAACAAATGCGGGTGTGACGTCCTCTTAACATTTAAGATTTTGACAGTTTATAGTAAATTCATGCATTTTACCAACCGTCGAAGGAGTTGTATACACTTATGAAGGTTCTAATAACATTTTATCTCACGGGACATTAATTTATCATCATATTTCTGTTATTGAGAACTGTGAAGTTGGGTATCATAAGGCTTATACCAATAGTATTAGGATTTGTCTGGGAAAAGGAAAATGGTTAACCAATTTTAAGAAATTGTGTTTCAGTAAGTATTCCAATCAAATATTGTAATAATTTTTATTTTGTTTGTATATTAATAGTATAATTATTATTTATTTATATTTATAGAAATGTGTCCACCTCTAGTATCAAATAGTTTAGATATTAAATGTACTTATAGTGGTAAGTATACGAATTGTTCACGTTTATCGATACCCGATACAGTAGCAAAACCATCATGTAAACAAACATATATTGCACCCAATGGACAAGATAAGACTCCGCTTGAATTACTTTGTCAGTCTAATGGAACGTGGAATAAACAACTATATACATGCAATCCATGTAATTGTATTTTCTATCATATTAACATACGTCTCTAACTTATATACATTTCACTAATTTATTTAACTTTTACGGTATCCAAATGTTTTGTTTGTATTATAAATGATAACATTAAGGAAGAATTAATAATTATTTTCTGTATATTTTTAAACCTTTAATTATGTTTTCTTCTAATCAGGGTGTTATATTTCATGAATAATTTTATCTATATTAGTATTCAAATATTATTTTAGATTGCGGTAGAGTATACATCCAAAACCAAGTATTGATAGAAAATGGTGAAAAAGCACTTGTTGGAACGGCACCTTGGAATGTTGGAATATATCAATTAAATAAAAAAAATTCCAATTTTAACTTGATTTGTGGAGGATCAATTATTTCTCCAAATTTAGTAATTTCTGGTAAAATCATTGTAAAAATGTTTAAGCAAGAATGAATTAAGTATAAACCTTTTTAGCGGCTCATTGTTTTTGGAAAAAAGTTATGCTGTCTATGAAAATATCAATTAACGATGGTATATACAAAATTGCTGTTGGAAAATATACTAGAGATTTTTCAGTTATTGATAATGACTTTACACAAATAATTAATGTAAGTTATTAACAATTCAAAATACTAAAAACACATTGGTATGATATATATAATATGAACTAAATTAATTGTACAGGTGGAAATGATTCACCTGAAAGATGGTTATTATGGACCTACTGGGTATCATGCTGAAGATATAGCTATTATTGTGTTACAAAACAGAGTTCCTTTTAGTAATGGTGTTGCACCTGTTTGTATCGATTGGAATGGTAAATACAATGTAGTAAATGGAGATCAAGGAAAGGTTGGTTTGTAGTAGTATTTAATAATAAAATTGTCATTTATTTTACTGTTAATTACTGTACCTATCACAATTGACCCTAATTGTCAGTCTGTATATAAAGAGCACATATCATAAATGCGCTGTACCGTTAGATTCTCTACTGAAATACGCATAAATATCGGTGTTCTTGTCATATCAAAATTCAAAATGCTCCCGACAATCTTGCTATATTGTTCGTTTGCGTTCCCTGTGATGATCAGTTTAAAACGCGATAACTCTGATACCACCTGCTGTTGTTACTGTCTACAGTTTTTTGGTTGGGCTTCGTTCATTAGGTAATTGTTTGATTATCTATACATATAAAATCCAAATACCACTTGGTCACTGATCGCTATAAATCAAAAACTACGCAACGTACGAACTTGAAATTTGGAATAGAGGTTCTTCTCATATTTTCACCGTGCAATAAGAAAGGATTTTCCGAAATTTGCATTTCAAAGAGGTGCTCAAACAAGGATCTTGAGGTTCAAGGTTTATGGAAATTGGAAATTGTATTTTTATTTATTTTATAAATAGTTGCCATTGGTTACAGCGTCTACAGTAGAAATTAGTATTAATTTATTATTGGTTTCCATTGGTTATTTGGGCAGATCAGGTACGATAGATAACACCAAATCAAATTATTGAACATTGCCTACCAAGGTGGAATAGTTGCACCTACTGCTGCGGCCAGCGAGTTACATCCAAAAGGAGTTGAACAATCATAATTTTTTTAAGATTTGCAATTTTTTACGGGAAACGGAGTGCACGGGATCAGCTAGTAATAATATATATTTGTCTCAACTCGTAACATTATTTTAATCTCAGCGTCACCAAATATTCAATGTTTTTATTCTTTTACTACTCACTGTAAGTTCGTTCCATACTTCAAGTCATTAAGTCATTTTTGGCCGTTAAAATGTTAAGCTTAAACTTTCTTTCTTTCTGTTTTGCTCACTGGTTCATGGCACCAGCAACATCTAATACTTTAAAACTTTAAAACTGTTTCATATGCTCTTTATTGTTCCCTTCTATGCTGCATTTTATTGTCATTGTCATCCTCTAACCATTTTTGCCTCTAATTTTTTTTCAACCATAAATGTGGTAAATATCCATCAGGTTCATAATTCGTTCACCCATTTAAATAATTTTCCAACTTTAGGGTTGATTTGATTCTTTATCATCTGTGGGTTGCACGTGTTTCTTGTGTTTGTGTTTGTGTACCTGTTAATAATTTAAAGTTCATAGTTTATCGTCATTGTCAATCTGTGCGATTAGTGGTTTTACAGAGTTGTGCAAGATCAAACCTTTTTCTTTCTATTGTATTTATAGCATACCTACTGATCCCAGCATCGCTTATTATCCTTATCGCACTCAGGGTAAACCGGTGCATCACACCTAATTATAATAGTTTATTAATCATCATCGATTTATTATTCTACAATTTGTATCACAGCCATTGTAGGCATAAGCCGTTCCAGCAAATCTAATGATATTATGTGTCGGGGTCTCTCCGGTATCAGGGATATTGTTGGTCACCTAACCGCCTGAGTACTAATCTTGCTCTTTTGAAACAGGTCACAAGCTTTAGTGAACTTTTTTATTTCATAGTACATATTATTAAGTTGGTAGAAACAAATAATTAGTTGGTATAACTGTTAGAACGTAACATGTGATGGCCCCAACATCATAACTAAACGGCTCATGAGTTTCTTTTATTAACTATGTGATCATGAGTTCTGGGATCATGGTTCGATATTTATTGTTCCTTCCAATAGAAAACAATAAACCTTTATAAATTGTGAATATATGGTTTATTTTGTATTTGGTTGATTATCTTGCTCAGTTTGATATCTAGCCGTTGCAGATCTTGAAGTTGACCTAATCGCTTCTGTAGTTTTTAGCTGTATTCAAACAACAATAGATTTTTTATTTAAATTTAAATTTGATTTTTCTGTTCATTGTCCTGTATACTCTGTGGATATCTGGTTAGTGTATATATCCCCACATTCTTCTCACCTGAGATATGATATATTTTTAAATGAAATTCTTGTAAGTCTAGCATTTAACAATTGATATTGATTTAGAAAATGCCATATAATCTGTCATTACTTTCATGTGATTATCTAATATGATTTTACTTGGTACTGATAGCGCAACCACTTCTGATGGCGATACAGGCGATACAGGCGATACAGTCCTGAGAATGCTTTATTAATTAATAAACCCAATATTATTACAACAGGTTACTTATACTATATTCCAAAAATGTTATTCATTTATATCATACGGATTGCCTTGGAAGAGTTTGGTCTTATCTACTATCTAGTACAATAAAATGATTTTACGTGATAACAACTTTAAAATAACATCTCATTTGAATATCCGTTTTTGTATTTATCGCCTATAGTGAATATAAACTAGTAAATACTATACCAGGTGCAATGAGTAAACATGTAAAAATTAGTGCTTTAATGCGGAATCTGCGAAGGTCTTCAAAACCAATCTAAGTACATCGAATTTGGCTACAAAAAATCAAAATCAAAAATAAAATGATTCAGAATCAAAATAGCTACTAGAAGATGGGTTTACGAAATTATTTGATACCAAACGTTAGTTCAAACCTTTGGAACAAAGTTAATTCATATGCCATCACGGTAATCATCGTTACTCGTTTTTGTATACTTGTCTATTTCCGTCATTCCTTAACTTTGATTTTCCTATAGATTTTTAAAACTATTGTGCATTTTCCAAATTTACTTATCTAAATTACCAACTAGAAAACTTGGCACTCGTTCATCAAAAAAATGGTGAATCAGAAATCAAAACATTATTTCTACTGTAAAAAATGTTTACAACCAGTAAAAAAACACACAGGTACATCAATATAGTATCAACTATCAATACACTCATCGCTCCGCTGAGAATTTAATATAAAATCTTAAAATACAAATCAAAATATCACTAAACATTATTCTAATTTTATATTTCATCAAATTCCAAAATTTAAAATCTTCAATCATTCAGAATTTATTTTACTAATTATACACATTTCAATCCTCACCTAAAAAGTGATTAATATTATACGTTAATTATAATTGTACATTATACAACTCTTTTATATACGTTTACAGATTGTTGGTTGGGGAAAAACTGAAAAAGGAATTTCAAGTCCTATTTTATTAGAAGCATCTTTATCATACATTGACCATAGTTCTTGCCGGAATATGTATACTGACGGATTTGAATCATTTGTAACCGCTGATAAATTTTGTGCCGGTTCTGCATCGGGTAATAAAATATATAAACATCAATACCATGGAATTATCGATTTGTTGAACCAACTTGACTTAAATTTTTAAAACATTAAATGTTGATGGTATATATTTTTAAATATGAAGATTATCTAAGTGTTTATTAAATTAATGAATTACATTTTACAATAATTGTAATTTGTTTAAGAATACAAAGTGTATTCCTATAAATCAAGAAAACAAACTGTACATATAGCGAGTGTACGTTGGTCCATTTTGTAGAACCCATGCGCTAGACTACAACTAATTTACTTCGTACCTACATTATAAGTTATATTGATCCTTAATATCCAAAAGGTAATTTGGTGGCAATTTTGATTTATGGTGGGGACGTGGGGTACGAATATACAACGGCATAAGAGTATGGTTTAAGTTCCATTCTTTGTAGACTTCATCGGCCGTACATAAGGTTAGAATGCAGATTTATAAGAAAAGTTGTTATTAACTCATTAAATACTCACCCTTCTACAATTTTAACTTAAATTGTCAAACGCCAAAAGATTGCATGAAAATAAATTATAATACGATTGATAATGGTGTTAATGATCAGTAATACTTTTATTAAATTAAAATATAATATTATTAACATATTATAATACTCCAATTTATATCCGTTTATAGTCGTTCGCCGTTCTGATTATCAATATATTTTGTCACTACAGAAAAATATGATTCATGGGTCCTATACTCCTATCTATGTTGGTGACTTCATACAATATGTGGCTAAAATAGATTATACCATACATATAATATCATTATATTATTATGCCTGATATAATAAATTATATTTATTATATTATAATGTAAATGACCGTCTATACCATATACGTCAGCACCAATTGGCTAATAAATAATGAGTAATGTTAGTAACCTTAGTATACAATTTTTTTGGAAGTAGTTGTTGAGTGATTCATTGAAGATTTTATAATCACACTATATAATTTTATTTCGCAATTAAATATTTAATGACAATTATAGTTTAAAATTCATTGAATTATCGACTATAGAAGATTTAATCACAAATTCAACTAGCTTATTATCCTCGCAATATAGTACGTATATATAATTTGTAATTGATAAGGTAAATTTGTATTGTACCCACTACTCAATAACAAAAGTTTTATTTAAATTAGGTATTATTTATTAAATATTTTTTGTTTCAGGACAAGGAGTAGGTAAAGGTGATAGCGGTGCAGGATTAAGCTTTTTACACTATGATTCATATTTTTTGACTGGAGTAGTGAGTATAAAGGATCCAAATACAAATAATTCAATCGCAGTTTTTACAGAACTTATGTATCACATTCAATGGATTCGTGGATTGTATAACGAACATATCTAAGTCCAATGAGATTAGGTATTTTAATGTTAAGTATTAAAATAATTTATTTCAATCGTAATTGAAATCAATATTTGTATTAATAAGTTTATACTTAGTTATGTGTAAAAACTCTCAACCGTTCATACAATTTCATTAAAATTAAACAAAATTGGTATGTATGTTATAAATCATAGGTACTTACTGAAGTATTTTATTATATTTAATAATTGACACATAGTAAATTTGAACAGTTTTAGTATATATATACTAATTTTGCTTGTTCATTCATTGTTCCATAATTAATTTATGTATTATATTGTATTGTCCATTGTATTTGAAATAACTATGTATTAGTCTTAATATTACTATTTACCAATTGTATTGTTTAGTTATTATATTGATTTGGTTTTGTTATTGACAATTTCTACTTCAAAATTAACATGTTTGAAGATGAATATATTTTTTGTACAGATAAAAAAAATTATTGAATAATAATGATAAATTGCTTGTTTAAGGCGATTCGCTTCGTATGAATATTAATAACAATTTTGTGTTTAAACAAATTTACAGTAGAAATACTGATATAATAACCGACACTAAAAAAGTGAACAGTTATCGATGTTTATGTAAATAGTAATTTTTATAAGCAATATGAAATTAAAAGCAATCGTATCTATAAATGCAATACTGAATACCCTATTATAGGTAGTATAATATTTTAAGATCAAAGTATTACAAAATGCTAAATATAAATATATAATATGTGTCTACTATAATCCAGGACGCGAACCACCCAAATATTCTTAAGCCACGATACGTATAAAAGTATATGGTAACTAAATAAATATAGTTTATCTTTATACCTTTACAATTTTCAGTTATATATTATACTAGCTGATCCCGTGCGCTTTGTTGCCCGTTAAATGTATCAACTCTATATGACTCAAACTTTGTTCAATTCGTTATTTAATATATTTTGGTGTATGGTATTCAAACTGTATCTTAAATTTTCCGATGCCCGGAATAAAAATTCTGATTCGCAGTACCTATATTATCGGGTAGGCGATCTACCGTAGGTAGATCGCGGGCATTAAGTTGTTTATATACGTAAGTGGTAAGTGTATGATTTAACTCTAAAGTATCAAAGATATATCAAGTTTGTCGTACTCCACTTATATTGGATTAATATAATCTATTAATACAAAATCCTAACCTAACATAACCGTGCTAAAATCAGATGGAAAAAAAAACCAAATTAACTATTTTTAAATAAGCCTATCTTCTTACCAGAGGTCTAATCTACCCACAAACATTCATTTTTATTTAAGTATATATGTATTGACAAAAATTAATAATATAAATCAACAAACATGCCCGATTAACCAATAGCAACCAATATAGGTATATTACACTATTATTATTTTAATCTGCAACAATAAACTACATTTTTTATTAATTAGTTTATTTTTTTTCTGGACAGATGTCACCACTGTTGTATTTTTGACATCCAGATATCCTACTTTTTCGGTGAATTTTCCTAAAGTTTTCTTTCATAAAAACTTTCTCCGTTATATACTATTTCGTTAAAAAAAAATCAAGAAGATCTGATATGTAGTTCAAGAGTTTAGCCTGTAGGGAGATTTTCCTTTCACATTTATATAGTTAGATTGTTCGTTCGATATGGTGAATAAAGCAGATTATTTAGAAGTTACTGTATAAATTAAAAATAAATTGATCCTAAATTGTGTATAGACACAATTTATTGATATTTAGGAATACCTTGTATGGGTTACATCCTTTTTATAATATGATACAATAAAATATACAAGCAATATAAAATTATGACTATAAATTTGAATTTAAACAAAAATAGTTTATAATATGTTTATGCATATGTATTATCCTACATAATCTGGATAACCAGTAGTACACGTATTTAATATCTACAGGTACGTCAAAAAACCTTAAGTTGTATTTAACGTAGTATTAGGATCAATATAAACAATTTTCAAACAAGTTTGTAATTCAATAGTTAATCACTACCACCTTGAAATAAAGATTGGAATAAAAATTACGTACAACAGTTGTTGGTCATTTATTTTAATTGTATACATTTTTTTTTGTACACAAACTCTATACAATGTAAGACAATATGATATACGTATCTCATGTCAGTTATGTTAAGTGTAAGTTGCAGGGAAAATAGATGTTCATCACTGATACTTTCAAAGGGGGTCTGTTAAAATAATTAATAAAACGATGACCAAAAATACTGACCTAATATATAACAGATATAAAAGAGAACAGTATTTGCTGTTTAACAAAATATTTTATTTTAAGATCAACATATAACAAAATTCTAAATAATATTTATAATCTGCTATATGATTATATCCCGTTAGGTACGCAAACCGCCGAGAGATGCCCTTTGGTACGAGTATCTTCTCAATATTATATCGATATACTATATTTTCTATATTATGGTAATTAAATAGAATACGTATTTAATACTTATAAAATTTACTATTACAAACATTTTTCGTTCGATATTGTGGATAATGGATATCATTGTGTAGTAGTTATTGTACACAATATGGAGTATAAACTATACATCGATTCCAAACTGTTATAGATAGTAGATACCACATAATATAATATTGATAGTGGATGTGTAGTAGTAGGACCGATATAATAAATTTCAAAACAAGTTAGCAACTTATTAATTTGTTCATTAGGTACCACCTATCCACGTAATTTGTCCTTCGCTTGATAAAGCGATCTTATATAGCTGGTATATAGTAGGTACCTACATAACATTGAACCAAATACGTACCAGCATCGTGAGATAGTAGATTATATACATATAGTAGAATATAGAGAGTAGTATATATTTTCAGGAGACCCGATATTATGTGTCTAGAATACTAGTTTTGTAAAGTTATATTATTGGTGTCGTGTCTTATGTAGTGTTAGCTTATGAAGTAAAAAATGATTTAATCCAATAAAGATATTGGATTAAGATATTGTCAGTTTTTAATAAAATATACTACATTAATGTTATAGTATATTTTAATATATCTTTACATATGTTAGAAAATGTACGATAAAATATTATTTGGTGTATAGTGACATTAATTTGATATAGTTTATGTATACAAATTTATTATTTATATTTTTAAATACAATTGTTTTAATCTCAGCTCACCACTGACAATGAAGGTGGCGTACACCTGGTTCATATATTCATGTTTATTTTTCGGTACGTAATATCACTGTTAACAATGTAATAACAATTAATAGTAAATAATGTTTTAATATGACATTAAATGATATTATATCTCTTTATTAAAACAACATTTAAAAATTAATATAATATAAAATCATTTCGTGTCTTCGTAATTCGTATGACATAATTACTAACTAGTACCGCATAATAAGAAATAAGCAAATAATTTTAGGTGCATCAAAGTATATGTTAGGCGAAGAAAAAAGGTACCCGATAATAATAATTTCATCTAGTATTACTATTTCAGTAGTACCTATTATATTTTCAGTTGGAAATTCATAAATGTTTAAATTTTGATAGTTAAGATTAAAAACGCAATAGAATATTTCACATGTTTTTTACCTATTGGGGAAGCAGATTAACAAAACGCGCTCTGGTGGAAACAATTCGTACCTTCCAATTCGGGATGTATAGATATAGTTTTATATTGGTTATTTGTAACTTTTTATTATAAATTAATTTTGGTATCAAAACTTTATACGCTTTATTAGCGAACTGTATACGTTGCCACGTTGGTAACTATAATTTCTACTAATATTATCAAATACATTCAAATTTACTTCACTTAAAGCAAAATGTATGCGAAATGTCAGGAAAATACATACAATCTCCCGACTCCACGTAGGGGGGAACCCGCCCAACCATCAGTACGATAGGCGTCGACAGCGCTCCCAGTGTCCATCTGTATTCTTAATAACAAAAAAAAAGAAAAGTTTATTTAAACCGAACATTAATTAAAAAATTAGTTTTACGTAAAAATTACCATTTTTTCACTTTTTTTTTGTTTTTATGACGCTTTCTTAAACTTCTAGGAATTTTCAATTTTCACCTCCCAAAAGTACCATTTAGATTCACTTTTCCATCAGAATAGATGTCGATCATATGGCTACAATTGTGTCTCAAATACTGAATTGTGTCCCCAAGTTTTTTTTAGGTTACACGAGTTGCGTCCCTCAATTTTTTTGAGGTTACACGAATTGCGTCCCTATGTTTTTTTTTCAGATCAAATTATTTTAACTAAAAAGTTAAGCTAACTGCTAAGTGCTAACCTACAATAATAATTAATGTTATTTCGTCTAATTAATATAAATAAAAAGTATAAAATATAAATAATTAAAAAAGTACAAATTATTTTAATAATATTACACATTAGTCAAAACTACACAAAATATTATAATATAATATTTCAATATTAAAGGTGTATTATATATTTATATGCATTATACTTTACATGAAAAATGAGAGTACCTCCCGTCCAAAATTATAATGTTCTTAATTTCGTATGAATATTCATCATTTAATATAGTAAAAAAGTTAAGCTAACCTACAATAATAATTAATGTTGTTTTGTCTAATTAATATAAATAAAAAGTATGAATTATTTTAATAATATTACACATTAGACAAAAATTTAAACGACACAGTTTTTATAAATTCGAATTGGTATTTCGAAATCCATGAGAATACCTACGTTTTACATTTAAATCAACAAAATATTTTTTTATATGTTCGAAAGCTACGAAATATGATTCTTGTCTTTTATTTGGCAATAATATAAATAATTATGATATATACTGTTCATTTTTAATAGTGTGTATTGTGAACATTTGGTAAAAAAATTTCGGAGCAATCTTAAACTTGCCATCAATGAACCAAATTTCTGATGTAGCCAATAATTCTAAATTCGTAGAACAGGAAAATCCAATAATATTATTTTGACGATCAATAAAAAATGTCATATTTTCCCCTCGGTTTGATATGCAGATTGGTAGATTTTCAATTATTTCATGTACATATAAAATAGATTTTGGTAGTTTATACCAGTTTATATATACATATTATCACGAATACAAGAAACGTAGTGTTAAGCGGTGAAAGAAGTTAGTGTTTTCACGTCTTCTTTGCGTAGCTCATTGTGAATTAATTTACATGGTCTATCCCACACATTAACTATAGCTTTTCTTTTTAAAGTATTACTCACTTTTTGTCTATTTAGAATAGGCGTTTCAAGTTTTTCATGATTATGATTGATTTTGCGTTCAATTATTTCAGTATCATTATTATTTTTTATAAAAGACTTACACGACGTTTTAGTACATCTTCATCTCTGCAAATCGGACCTTAATAATTTGTGGAAACAAAATTTTTAACCATCAATTACCCAAAGAATTTTGTTCTTCTCACTTGTCATTTGATCCATAGTGAGCGGATGATGTTTGACTGACCAGCAATTATTCTTATAATATTGTATTACTATTTAATCGAATCCCGTAAAAAATTCAAACGGAAATGCCCGGTGAAACCCAAAAGCGCAAATCGACCTTATTATTCGATAACTCAAAAGCGCAAAACGAATTTGCGCTTTTGTACCTTGGTAGTGGGATAAAAGTGCAAAAATAAATTGTATTACCTGATACATTATTTTATTTTTAATTGAAATTCGAGTGAAATGTTTTAAATCGTATACCAGATATCCACCTATATCAGTTGGTGTCTGTGATACGATCGTGTCACGTGTGCGTATGTGTCCGGTTTTCGCTAAAATTAAAATTATAAGTCTTCAAAAATGTATTATTATAATGTCATTTACTTTAACTTACACAAAAGGGCTGAGCCACCTTCGGACGAGCCAAGGACTACCAATGGTCCAGAATCATATCACAGGCATTTGAAGGTTCAATTTTATAACCCCACCCATCTATTTATAGTTTTATTAAAGTGATTAAAGAACACCAAGTAGAAGTTAAAATTACAGTCAAATGGTCGAAAAACTACGTATCGCAAAATTGAAGTCATCAAAAACTTGGACCTTCTATAAAGAAAAAAAAATTACCAGATTGGAATACTTGAAGACAGTGGGCTTTAAATTTCAAATTTAATTTTAAAGTATCTACTCATTATTATATTAGGTAGTTTAATATATTAATTTATTTATTCATAATAATTTTTTAACTAATTTAAAATAATACTCAAAATTCTAATATTTATTTTTTACTGATTTTTTGAACTAATTTCAATATCACTGTAAATGCTTATTTAAAAATTAATAATAACTACGATTTTAATAAAATACATTTTTTTATAAAATTGATTTGCGCTTATGGGTTATTAAAAAGGTAATTCTGTTTTGCATTTTTAGGTTGCGTTTGGGTCATATTTCGCGCTTATGGGCTACAACTGAAATGCTGAGTTCAATACTGAAAATACAGTATAATCAGTCTTGTAAAGTACTTGAGTAAAAGTATTCAAATACTTTTTAAGTACTCAAATACGTATTCTAAATACATTTGAAAAAAGTATTTGGGCACAGTATTTGAATACTTTTTTGAGAGTATCTGTATTTAAAATTAAATACTATTTTTTAATACTTTTTTCCTCTTAATTTATTTACAGTGACGCCAAAGTTAAATTAAATAATACAAATTTGAAATTGTACAACATTTTTATTTATATATCGTTCATCGTTGTATTTTGGTTTAATATATTGTAATATTTTTAGTGGTCTATAATTTAATTGAATGTATACGTCCGTTGATTTCCTAATAAAATTTCGCTATTTGAAATACCTTTACTCGAATTATAGACATTATACACGCAACTCGCATTCGGTTACTCCAAGTAATCCGTCCTTGCATTATCGCAGAATATGATTGAATAAAATTTTACATTTGTAACCATTTTAGGCCTTTAGAGCCATTACAATGTCCGGCTAAGTGTCGGTTAACTTTAACCGGACATTGTAAGAACGGCCCCCCTTCGACTAAACTATGGTTTGTGTACTAGTTAAAACTTAAAAGCATCAAGTATCAATACGCCATTTGTATCGTGCTGATTTTATTGTATTTTTTAACATTTAAAACTAGATAGTGCTAAAATAAAAAATTAATTCAGTTTAATAATGATTCAATTTATCTATAAAGTCATTACTCATTAGGCCAGGGTAAAAAGGTAAAACACATTTAAAAAAAAAGTATTTAAAAGTATTTGTATTTGTATACTCAAATACTTTTTTTTTCAAGTATTCAGATAGGTATTTTGACTACTTTTGAAAATAAGTATCTGTATCTGTACTTGAATACTTTTTAAAAGTATCTTTTACAAGACTGAGTATAATCAATAATAATCTTAATCCAATAAAATATATTGTTTACGTATTTAATGAATAATAATGTATTGTTCCAGAATCTGGCATTTTGTGCGACAGAAAACTCGAAAGACGACAGGCCGTATCATCTTGCTCAGTGTTGGTGACTATAGTATAAATAAATATTATGTAACTATAAGTGGAGGAAAAAATAGTGTTAAATGGGGCTTAGAGTCCTAAAGAATAAATAAGAATTAATAAATAAATATATGATAATATATTATGTTTACACATTATGATCAGGAAGATCAAAACCCTATCTTTTTTTCAGTTTGATTATACTTGTAGAAATTGTATTAAATAATATTTTTTTGCACTTAATACAATTTTAGAGACACAGATGATAAGTTTTTTTGTTCAAGTGGACCATGTATCGAATGGTCGTGGGTTTGTGATGGTCGTAAGGATTGTTCAGATGGTTCAGACGAGACCAAAGAGTTGTGTGCTCGATATGAGTATGGAACGAATATGACCACAAGTATAAAATAATAGCTATAATATGAAATTTAATATTTTTTATAATATATTTGTGTGATAACTGATAAATACCAAATTTACGCATATTAATCTAAGTATGGAGCTTCTTATATTAGTATATTACATACATATACCTTATGGCTTATACTAATTACTCAACCAGAACTCTGAACTGTACCTATATGACAAACGCGTTAAAAACATATTGAGTAACCGAGTAATCATAAAGCACCCTCTATGGTGTTACGCTTTCCATTCATGCATTGCTTGTCTAAGGTCTATGATTACATACATCTATTGTATCTAATATATTATTATTGTAGGTTGCGGTAGAGTGTATGTCAATAACGATGAGTTGATCGATAATGATAAAAAATCAATTGTTGGTACGTTACCTTGGAAGGTCGGAATATTCCAATTAAATAAAGACAATTCCAAATATAACTTGACATGTACAGGATCAATTATTGCCCCAAACGTAGTAATTTCTGGTAAAATCGTTGTACAATGCATTTAAGAAGGAATGATAATTAATTAAATAACGTTTTTAGCGGCTCAATGTTTTGTGCAAAGAGGTCTGTCTAATCAAATATCAATAATCGATCGTCCAGTCATTGTTGTTGTTGGAAATTATAATAGAAATATCATAACAATGGTTGACAATGATTTTACACAAATAATGGAAGTAAGTCATTGATAACTCAAAGTATACAAACAATTTGTATGAGTTTAAAATATAAATTATAACAATTATAAAGGTGGAAACGTTTTACATAAAAGACAGTTATCTTGATTTTAATGGGTTATATGCTGAAGATATCGCTATTATTATATTAGCGAACAAAGTTTCTTTTAATAATAATATTGCACCTGTTTGTATCGATTGGTATAGTATATACCATATAAGGAATGGAGATGAAGGAAAGGTAAATATGTTGTGCTATATAGTTTGTAGTTTTTGGAAATATATAATATGTAATTTATAATTGATTACCTATCTGGTTTAGTTTCTAAAAAGTAGCAGGACCTTATGGTTAATTTTTTCACCCAAGTTCACACATTTTATTGATAGCTTCAAATCTATGAACTAAGAATAAATTCCGAAAAACAACTGTTAATCTCAACAAATTATATTAAAAATTTTACAATTCGCACAGTATATTTTGTTCAAAATTGGAAAGTTGTAAATAAGTAAATTTTAAGTTAATTTACATCACCACTTTGCTCTGAGGAACATTCAATATTAAAAAAATCTACTTCAAATTTCTTTCAAGTTGAGCTCTGCAATATTAATAATATGCCCTGTGTAATATAAACAAAGTGGGCTGCATTACCTCTTTGAAAATCCATAATACCTCACATGAGCACCTCGCAAGTATATTTGTTGTCGTCGCAAGTGCCATGTCATTACATTATGGCACCCAAAATAAAAAAGTTTTGTAAAATTCCTAAACACTTTTTTTTTTCATATTCGACCCATTTCCAAAATTAAAAACCATGATTAGTCAGACATTTGAAAAATACAATTGAATTTACTACCGACACCATACACAACGAGATACTAATATTTACCTATATTATAAATTAATACTAAAAACTTTTTTCATACTTTTACAGGTTGTTCTTGGAGGCTCGAAGAATGGCACAAGAACAACTAGTGTTCTATTAGAATCATCTTTACCTTTCATCGACCATAGTACTTGTCGAAAAATGAATATAGACGGATTTAATCAATTTGTGACTTTTGATAAATTTTGTACCCATAATAAATTAGGTAATACAAATTTAAATTCTGATCGTAGTGATGGAATTTTGATTTTACAGTAATTTGTGGTTTTTTTTGTGTATAATAATTTATTATGAAGCATTAAAAATACTTAGATTTTTAATTTTATGGAGATTCTTGATGGTTGGATCTATAGTTGATATTTTAAGCTCGAAAGTAAAATACGATGATTTTTATGCAAAACTAGTTTTAGGCAATCTATATGAGCCACTTGCTAATTGCTATCATTAATTTTAGTCAAAATATTTTGAAAATTGTGTGGTCAATAGAAAACGCTAATATAAAATATATTTGGTGTAACTTGAAATTAAAAAAGGTTATTCCTATGAGTTGTACCATAAAAAAATATCGATTTTATCAAAACCTGGTTTTGCAAAAATAATTTTTCACATTTTTGCTTAATTTTATTTTTGTATCTCCCGGCAATTTTGAAAACCAATACTTCTAGAAATTTTCGATTTTTACTTCTCAAATGCCCCAACCAGATTCACTTATCATTCAGAAAATTGAAGGACCTTTAAAACTACTTATCGTGTATACAGGAAAAAGAAACCCATAAAAAAATGGTAGAAATGTCGTTAATGTATAAATAAATAAAATTAAATAAAAATACTCCTCCCGCCACCCAAAAAGTTTAACGGATTTCCACCTAAGCACCCACTACCCAACAAAAGTAATATGTTTAATTATTGTCTTATGTTTAAAATATCTCTTGTTTCAGGACAAAGAATGCTTAATGAAAATGCCGGATCAGGCATAAGCTTCTTACACTTAAAATCTTATTATATAACTGGGATTCTGAGTATCTCCAATAATTTAAAAAACGATACAGTTATAGGATTTACTGACATTAAATACCATGTTCAATGGATTCGTGTAGTTTTAAACAAACATGTACGCATATATATATTTTGTATTGGTATAATTTTAACTTTAAGGTGTTGACAGTTTATAGCGAATTCATGCGTTTTACCAACTGTCGAAGGAGTTGTATATTCTTATGAAGGTTCTAATGAAATTTTATCTCACGGGACATTAATTAATCATAATCAAACTATTATTGAAAATTGTGAAATTGGATATCATAAGGTATACTATGGTTTTAGGATTTGTCTTGGAAAAGGAAAATGGTTATCCAATTTTGAGAAATTGTGTTTCAGTAAGTATTGTATGGTAATTCGGATGCCGTAATGATAATCATTTATTCATATATACCTAAATGTCCAAAATGTGATATAATACTATTTTGTACGTATATAGAAATGTGTCCACCTCTAGAATCAGATAGTTTAGATATTAAATGTAGTCACAATGGTCAGTATGCTAATTGTTCAAATTTATTGATACCCGATACAATAGCAACACTATCATGTAAGTCAACGTATAATGCACCAAATGGACAAGATGAGACTCCACTTGAATTGCTTTGTCAGTCAAATGGCATGTGGAATAAACAATTATATAGATGCAATCCAAGTAATTTTATTTTTTGTCATATAAACATAAGTCTCAAATGTACCTATTTATATATTATTTATACATATTTTTTTGTAATTTATTTAAGTTTTACAGTTACTGTCTACTGTACCCAAATGCTTTTTGGTATTGTAATAAAATGTAGGAAGACATATAATAATTTATTGTTTATGCATAATCGCGTACATTTTCAAACAGTCATTATTATGTCAGTTGTATATTTTTTTATCGTTGATATTTACATGCAAAAATATTATTTTAGATTGCGGAAGAGTATATATTATCAAAAACCATGTATTAACCAAAAACGTTGAAAATGCAACTGTTGGAACAGCACCTTGGAATGTTGGAATATATCAATTAAATAAAAAAAAATCTAATCATGACTTGATTTGTGGAGGATCAATCATTTCTCCAAAATTAGTCGTTTCTGGTAAATTTGTTGTAAAATGTATTTAAGTAAGAACTAATTAATTAAAAACGTTTTTAGCGGCTCATTGTTTTTGGCAAAAAGGTATGTTATCTAGGAAAATATCAATAAACGATGGTCTATACAAAATCGCTGTTGGAAAATATGCAAGAAATTTTACAGTTATTGACAATGACTTTACACAAATGATTAATGTAAGTTAACAATAATTCAAAGTCTACCAATTATTTATATGATATCCTATATAATAAATTAAAACGAATTGTGCAGGTAGAAACGGTTCACCTGAATGAAGGTTATTATGGACCACTTGGGTTTCATGCTGAAGATATAGCTATTATTGTTTTACAAAACAGAGTTTCTTTTAGTAATGGTGTAGCACCTGTTTGTATCGATTGGAATGGTAAATATAATGTAGCCAATGGAGATCAAGGGAAGGTTTGTTTGTAGTATTATTTAAATAAATAAAATTGTGATTTATATAACTGCATGATGATAATTACCGTACTTATTACTATAAATCATTGTCCATCTATATGTAAAGAGAAATTACCGTGAAATTGTCTCTTAAAGTATGCATAATTATTATTGGTATGTTAAATACATAACCGAAAAATTTGGGCGTGTGGATACCGCAAATAGGTTACTGTAATTATGGTGTTAAATTTATAATGAATGATATTATATTAGTCTATACGATATACGATTCTTATTGGAGACGATTGTAACTAATATCTTTAGTTTTCGATTAAATATATAATTTTGTTCAAATTTGAACACGAGAAACACTGTATTTAAATATATTTTTAAGAATTTTCGGTATATTTTACATTTAAAATATTTGAAGTTAAACTTCTTTCTTGAGGTGGGGGTGGAAAAAAAATCGTATCTAAAAATGATACGACAGGAAAAATGAAATGACACGTTTATTTATTTATTTAATTTGTAAGCCATGCACGGCGGCGGCGGCGGCGGCGGCGTGCACGTTTGTTTTTATTGTATTGATTCTTCTCACTTTCTCCCTAATTAATTTATAATTTTACGGGCCCCAATACTTATGAAATAAGTTTTACTTCCCCAGAGTGTAATGGTGGAGCCCACACACTCGTTTTTTTTTTTTAGTGGCTTTAAAATTGATAATACATAAAATGATTTATAAAAAGTTTGAACTGCATATAATAGACTATAATTTGAATTATCAATTCTTAGCTATAAATAATGAAATTTTCATAAATATATAACTTAAAATAATTTGCAAGTAACCTCGTGTAAAATACTGAAGTTTTTTGACATAGCACTATTCATAATCCCAACAATCATAAACATTAATTAATATCATAGGTTAATTATAATTGTACATTATACAACTCAACAACAGACCGTTCTATACTTTTACAGATTGTTGGTTGGGGAGAAACTGAAAAAGGCATTTTTAGTCCTATTTTATTAGAAGCATATGTACCATACATCAACCATAGTGCTTGCCAGAATATGTATACAAATGGATTTCAACCATATGTGACTGTTGATAAGTTTTGTGCCGGTTCTGCATTGGGTAATACAATGTTTAAATACTAATAATATGAAATTATTGATTTTATTAACAAACTAAACTTAAAATTATTAAACATCAAATATTGAAGCTAGACACTTATTTAAATGAAGATTAACTTAATTTGTATTAAATATAATGAATCACATTTTACAATAAATTAGACATTACTACATTAGTATAAAAATACACAATACATTTCTAAAGATGTTCAAATAAACTATTTAGGTAGGTAGCGAACGTTGGACGCCTCTTTGTTGTACCCATTGATTTTTTTGAATAACACTTCCTACAAGTATAACGTATTTGCTTCGAATTTTACAAATTAATGTTCCATAATATCAAAAAGGTGATCTCGCTGGCACTGTTGAATTATGGTGAGGTATAATATTATAGAATGGCATAAGATTATCGTTTTAGTGTCGTTGCTATTGTAAGACCGCATCGAATCATATAATATGTATTATGATCTAAAGATATTTAGTTTTTTTTTAAGTTGTCATTGAATCAGATATAATAGCAATAATCTACGACAATTTAATCTTTAACGCTCAAATTTCAATCGATTGAAATTAGTTAATAATAACACAATGTTCATGGTGTAAAGACTTTACGATGGCGAGAGGATTTGTCAGCGTCTTTTGGAGAAGAAAATATGGTCTTACGACCCCTGCTGCTACTTGGCTGTATAGTGTATATCCTTGTGTTAGTGTTAGAGTATGTCTATGTAATATAATTGATTTGATTATCACACTATATTATTTTAATTCGCAGTTATGTAACCAATAATAATATATTATGGTTTGAAATGTATTGAGTTATCGTCTAACAATTACTTTTACAGTTTTACCTTAAATCCCAATCATGGGTTGTGGTCTGCAGTGTAGATGTGTGTTGAAGACACCACTTTATATTATACTTTCATAGTATCAAACCATATTATGTTCCATATGTGCTAGGTACTATATCGCATATACTTATAATGTCGTACTTTTCATGTGTAATTTATAATTGAAAGGGCGTGGAGACGTGGAGTATTATTTATGTGTTGCATCAGAGCGTGTGTGTAGCATATCACATAATAATATATAGTTCGTGGTATTTAATTTTCCTATGTGTTTTATATATAAATATATTATATGGAAATATTTTTTATTGTGTTCTTTATATAAATATAGTCTTTGTGATCTTGTACATCATTTGTAATTAATAAGGTATATCTATAATCTATATTGTACCGACTGCCCAATAATACTGTCATATGATTATTATTTAAGTGTTCTGAATTAAATATTTTTAGTTTCAGGTCAAGTAGTGGGTAGGGGATATATAGTGGCGCCGGCCTATGCTTTTTACACTCCGATTCATATTATTTAACCGGAATAGTGAGTATCAAGGATCCAAATAGAAATAATTCAATCACAGTTCTGACAGAAGTTAAGTACCACATTCAATGGATTCGTAGGCTGTATAACAAACATACTTAAGTACAATAGTATTATGCTTATGTTATTAAAATATATATTACAATTTTAATTGAAATCAATATTGGTATTAATACATTTTTACTTATGTGTAAGTGTGTAACATTTTTTAACAGTTCATACATTTATCATTAAAATTAAATATACCACGTACGTACCCATGTCATAATATATATATGTAGTACTAAAGCATCATATTATATACAATTGGTACATGTTAAACTCGAAAAGTTTTTAGTATTTACCAATTTTGCGCATTGTTCATTTATTGTTTCATAACTTATTTTAACCAAGTATGGTCTATTGTATTTGAAATAACTATATTGAACAATACGTTTAGTTCTCATATTGACTTGGTTTTGTTAATCACAACTTCTGCTTTAAAATTAACATGTTTGAGGAAGAATATATTTTTGAGTACTATATTATAAGATTTGCCACAAATAACTATACTCGGGTGAAGCCGTTATATTTAGGTATACTTAGTTATATATAGGTAAGCCAAATATCACTCACTATACTATATAAAACGTCCGAAATTCTATAAAATTTGAAAATTAAATTTTATATTTTAGTTGACACCTTAATTATAATACTTTTCCACTAATCTATTGCCTGATACCTATTTAGAGGCGATTGATAGAGTGTATTTTTTCAAAAAAAAAAAAAACTTGACTGGAATAATTCCCAGACCATGTTAATTGTCGGATTTTGATCACTATTTTTTTTCTTTTTATTGTAAAGTAGTTATTTTCTTATTTGTTTGTTTCTTTATACAGGTCAGGGCCCAAAACAATATGAAGTATATAAAGATATTTACAATGACTTAATAATAAGTAACAATATAATAATAACTAAATGTAATACAATTTATGTAATGATAGTAAATAAAATAGTTAGAAGCAAATACAAATAAAATGCAATCAAGAAACTTGGTTCAAATATTAAAGCGAAAATAGGGGTCGTTATTGACGATGAGCATAAAGCGAATAATTTGAGAGTTGAGATAGTAGTTTGAAGATGAAAATGGAATATGAAATGGAACATAAGAGAGTGTACGACGGGAGGGGACATTGTATCAGAAATTCGAGATAGTAGTTCTGGCCAGTCATTTCTGGAGGAAAGGAGATGAGATAAGAAGGATAAATTTGATGAGTGACGACGATCGGCTAGACTGACTAATACAATATATACCTACATAATCTAAATAATCAGTCTTACCTACACGTATTTATGTATAGTTACGTTGAAAAACCTTAAGCTTTTTTTCATGTGGAAGAAGGACTAAGACCAGATGCTTTATTTAACGTAGGACACTCATTATTCAAAAAGTGTTAATGTTTTTGAAAAAAACCTTTGTTTTAAATGGTGACAAATACTTTTTATCCTATTTTTTCTGAATATTTTTATGAGAAAAAAAATCTAATTTAGGATAACTAATTTATGATTTTTAAGTACATATTTAAAGTATGTATTGTCAAATGTAGTTATGGACCAACATTTTGCGGGGTAACCACTTACCACACCACTTCGCACATCTAAATTTAAATACTTATAACTCCTAAACTACTTGTCCTAAAATCGATTTTTATGTATCAAAATACATAGAAAAATATTCTAATTTGGAATATGAAATGAAAACCGTATGTTATTATTCAAAAAACTTTAAAAATGTGAATCATAAAAAATATTAAAAACTATACATATGTTTTTTAAATGTTGTTTTTTTTAACGGGTTTTAATAGGTGGTATAATGTGTGGCTCGTGTAGGAAGACAATTTCAGTCTTGGGTGAAATGCGGCCTTCACCTGAGGTTCGTCCCGTACACGTCGCGGTGACTGAAATAGCTGACTTCCCGCCCTTGCCACACATTGTACCACCTATTAAAACAAGTTAGTAAATCACTTTATTTCATTACCACTACCACATATCTACGTAGACCTTCGGTCTATCACGTGATATATAGCTGTATATGGATAGCTGGTAGGAGGAACATAATATTATGAACATCGGCGCTATACCACCATAAAGTTGTATGGGTATTATCGTCTTTTATAATATAGTGTTATCTTATGAAGTTAAAAATTAATAAATTTTCTACAGATATTGTCAGTGATTAATATATATCATATAATTACAGTATATTTTAATTCCTACATGTTCGAATTTGTACGGTTTAGTGTATAGTGACGTTAATTTTGTATACCTAACTTGTGTGTAAGCATTTAAGGTTTATATATTAAAATATATTTGCTTTAGTCTCAGCTCACCATTTTTTAGCTAATCTAACCTAACCTAACCATGAAGGTGACCTATTCCTGGATAATATATTCATGTTTAATTTTTGGTACGTAATATCAGTGTTAACAATATATAGTAATAAATAGAAAATCATGTTTTTATGACATTATATAAGTATAATATTAAATATACCAAAAAAGTTTGATAAATGTTTCTATCTAAAGTGATGAGTTTTGATTACTGTACCAGTAATTTAAATGAAAAAAATAATCCGGCTATAATTGAAATCAATATTTATGTAAACAGGTTTTTACATATTGTGCAACAATTTTCAACAGTTTATACAATTGTTCATTTAAATTTAATCTTACATGTGTCATAATACAATGTTCTATAGTTGGTACTTAAATATTGAATATATTATAAATGAGACATAATATTAAATTCGAATAGTTTATAATATATACCAATTTTGCAGTGCAGGTACTTTGATTTTGAAATAACTACTTATTGTATTACTTTTTATTAATTTTATTTTTTATTAATGTCACCTTCTGCTTCGAAACCAACATATTTTTGGAATCAGAATATATTATATTCTTTTAATTTTTATTTTTTAATAATTTTAATAATGTTTATACAGACCACATGACAAAAAATAAGGTGATGTTGTGACTATTATTATAGTAGTAGCATAAGTTAACTTGTTAGTTGGTACGATGTTAATAATATCGTTAACGTAGGTACAAAGATTATTTTGGGATATTTCTACTTGATGGGAGCAAAACAAGCATAACAATTGCTTTCTATATTATAGTTTTAATACTTATAATCTATATATTATATCATCCGGGACTTGCAATTGAAAAAAAATTCCATTTTATGTTATTTACAATTAAAACGTTATACAATTTTTGCGTTTATCGTTATTTAGAATTAAAACGTTATTCAGCTATTGCGTTTATCGTTATTCAAAATTAAATCGTTATCCAAGTTATGTGTCTATCGTTATTTAGAACTAAAACATTAAACAAGATTTGCTTTTATAGTTTATCAAGTTTTGCGTACCCACCACTCAATGCTGTTAAATATTTAGGATTAATCCTTGACCAAAAATTAACGTGGAACAAACATATAAGAGCTAAAAGATTGATCCTTAACGCTCGATCTAGATCACTAAAAACAATATTAACAAAAAATAAATTTACTAGCTTAAAAACAAAACTACTTGTATATAAAACTCTCCTAAAGCCAATATGGACATACGGGTTACAACTCTGGGGATCGGCCAAAATATCAAATACAAACAAAATTCAAGTCTTTCAGAACATTACCCTTAGAAAAATCACTAACGCTCCTTTCTACGTCTCTAATTTAACTCTCCACCAAGATCTAGGTATTCTACCTGTTGTAACTGAAGTGAAACTATTTTACAAACGTTTTTTCGACAGACTTGAAAATCACCCTAACCCACTAATAAAAGAGCTACATACCTTCTCACTCCCTGGAAATCCACAACGTAGACTTAAAAGAAAATGGTGTCGTGACCATTTAAATTAAATATTCCTTAATTACCCTAAATATAACGTCAAGTAAGTAAATGTCACTAATGGGTGGCTTCTTCTTCAAACAATCCATGTTTTTTTAAACTCTTATCTTATACGCTTATTATGCAAAATGTATAGATTGTGTATGTGCATTTGTAAAATAAAAAAAAAAAAAGTTTTGCGTAAATAGTGTCAATACCTATTAATAAATTGAAAAAATCATAATTAATGAAGGTAGGTAATGGCCAGGATATGGAAGATAATATCAATTCTTAGATTGTTTGCATGAAATAAATGATTTTACGAAACCTTTTAAATAAATAGATTTTAAAATATTTCGTTTTGCGTTATTTTTCGTTCAATGATATTCTATAAATTACGTTTTGCGTTATGTTTTGCTTAATGATATATAGTATATTTTGTTAATCGTTATGTTTTGTGGTATTTAATTATTTTTGATGTTCGCTTTCCGTTATAATTACGTACACAAATTTCAATCGTTTTTTATCAAATATAACATTATAATCATATCGTTATTTTAACGTTTGCCAGCCCTGAAAGCATGATATCTGATACACATTCAATGCCCAGGCCTAACCGCTGGACCTGTGACTTATTTGTGCTGTATATATTATATTAAAGAGTGTAGAGGTAAGAAAATTTGCATTTTACATAATATATTGGCTTACACAAGAGTTCTGTTTCACAAACAGAAAAGTAATTTAAAAAATAAATTTTTAACGGGCTTGGCAAATTTACTTTTTTATACTTAAAAAAATATTTTATTTCAGATTCTGAGCGGCTCCGATGAATATATCGATTTTACAAAGATAACGTGTGTTTTTATTAATTCTTAATATTTGTTTTTTTTTTTGTGAACATATTTAATAACTAGTAAAAAATATGCTGTGATTTTCTACTTCAATATCTTTTCAGTGGAATAGTGAATTTAGTTAGTACTTTCAACAGGTCAAAATTTATAATTCCCAAAAGTTAATTAATAGTAAATTAAGAAGATAGGATTTTTTAAGCTAACACAGTTTTTAACATAATTTAATTTATTTCTTTTTTGGGATAAGTGATAACTCATAACCTTATATACGGGACATTTTCATCGAATGCTTATAATAATATTTTCAGTAGCCTATATAATTATCAATATATTTTGACTTGTTTTGGGCTATTTATAACAGTCATATAAATATTTCAGTTTGTATACATTTTTTATTTAATTGTTGCTGATCCACTTAATGTATAGATAAATAACTTTAATTTAAATTATAAATGTACGATATATAAGATCAAAAAAATTATTACCTAATAATATATGCTACTATTCATTCAACACTGCAAAAACAGTATATAAAATTATTAATTAATAATAATCTTAACCCAAAAAAATATTGCTTACATATTTAATACATGAGAATTTATTTTTTTAGGATCCAGCATTATGTGTGACAGAAAACTCGAAAAACGACAAGCTGTATCATCTTGCTCAGTGTTAGTGACTGTAATATAAAGAAATATTATGGTATTATAAGTGGCGAAAATAGTGGTGGTTGGGGTCTTGGGGGCTTAAAGTCTTAAAGTCTTAGTAAGCTCCATCAATCATTATGATACTATGATACTATGATCTATGTTTAATATTAGGACCAAAACCCCTTGTTTTTTTACATATTAATTATAATTGTTTAAACTAATTGTATCAACTATATTAAATGATAATTTGTTGAATGTTTGAATAAAACTATAGAGACGATGAGGATAAGTTTCATTGTTCAAATGGACTGTGTATCGAATGGTCGTGGGTCTGTGATGACCGTAAGGATTGTTCAGATGGTTCAGACGAGACCAAAGAGTTATGTGCTCGATATGAGTATGGAACGAATATGACCACAAGTACAAAATAATATCTATACTATGACATTTGATATTGTTTATAATGTGTGTGTAGGATATAATATAATATAATATAATATAGTACCTATAATATATAATATAGAGCTTCTAATATTAGGTACATCTAATTTATCTATAATATTGTTGTAGATTGTGGTAGAGTGTATGTCAAAAACGACGAATTTATCGACAATGGTGAAAAATCACTTGTAACATTACCTTGGAATGTTGGAATATATCAATTAAATAAAACGAATTCCAATTATGACTTGATATGTTTAGGATCAATTATTTCTGTAAATGTAGTAATTTCTGGTAAAATGCTTGTACAATGCATTTAAGAATAAATGATAATTAATTAAATGACGGTTTTAGCGGCAAATTGTTTTTGGCAAGAAGATATGTTATCCAAGCAAATATCGATAAACGACAGTCTATACAAATTTACCGTTGGAAAGTATGATAGAAATTTTACAATTATTAACAATGACTTGACTCAAATAGTGAAAGTAAGTATAGGTAAAAATTCAAAGTCTACCAATTATTTTTATGATATTTAAATTATAAATTAAAACAATTATACAGGGAGAAATGGTTTACCTAAATAAAGGTTTTAATGGACTTGATGGGTTATATGCTGATGACATTGCTGTTATTGTGTTAGCAAACAAAGTTTCGTTTAGTAATGGTGTGGTACCTGTTTGCATCGATTGGAAGAGTAAATATAATGTAAAGAATGGAGATCAAGGAAGGGTAAATATGTTGTACTATATTGTTTGTGGCTTTATTAAATACATAAAACATAATTTGAAATTGGTTGTCTGGTTTATTTTCTAAAAAGTCGTGAAAGGTTACGGTTAAGATACAATCCACCTTGTAAATGTTGGTATAAAAAGGATAGTTATGTGAATATAATATAGCCCCTTTAAGTTTATTTACGTCATAACTCTGCTGTGACGTACATGTTTAAAAAACCATCTTACCTTTAGGTTAAGCTCTGTAATATTAACAAAATTTCACATTGCCTTTTTAGCTCCTGCAGATCCCTAATAACTTTTATGAATTCTGCAAATATATTAGTTTTCATCTCAAGTACAAGGGACTCATTATTGGCACCCAGAATAAACACTTTTGTAAAATACCTATACGCTCGACTTCTTTACTCGATCCATCTTCAAAATTATAAACTTTGATTATTCAGACTTTATTTAGAAATACAATAAATTAATTATCAACACGTAGGTACATACAGAGATATTAATATTATACCTTTCTTATGATTGTACATTATAAAATGTTTTCATACTTTTACAGGATGTTGTTCAGGACATGGAAAATGGCTCAAGTCCTGTTTTATTAGAAAGATTTTTTAAATATTTCGACATTAAAACTTGTCGAACAATAAATGCGCTCGATTTTAATCAATATGTGACTTTTGATAAGTTTTGTACTGAAACTAAATTGGGTAATACAAATTTAGATTCTGATAGTAGTGATGAAAGTATTGATTTTATATTGATTCATGTTTTTTTTTTGTTGTGTAGCTATAGTATATACAGATAACGTTGAAAGGATAGTGTGAGGTGTAATTTAATTCGCGTAGACTGGATATAATTTAAAATTGTATATTATTTAAAAAATGTTAAAAATAAACACGAATATAAAATTGAAAATATTCTATAATGTTTTAGAATACTTGGAGCAGTACATTTTTCTTAGTGTTTAGAAAATATTTGATTTGACTCGTCCAAAAATATTGTTCATAAAAGTTATTCTACATCCAAAATAATAATTATAAGTGCGATATTGTCGTGAAGGTGCTCTGTGTTGCTCTGTCAGATCACGTCTGAATGGGGGCTGGTAGGGGTCTCTTATATATGTCTACATCTACCCTCTCGGCTCTCTCGATAATAGTATCGTTCCTTCAGATGGATGTCTGTTAAATGCTTTAGAAATGCTCACGAGTCACGACCCACGCTTGATACGAGTCTGTGTCCTATGCAGCGACATATTCGAAAAAAGTAATGCGTAGTTTCCAATACTAATATTATATCAATATCAAAGTGTTGTACTATTATAATAAGTTATCGTTCTGGTGGCATATCACCCTTCTATGACCGCTGTAATTCCATGCGGTTTCGAATTCACAATTAGGTAAGTAGGTAACCAATGATCATGGTTGAAATTAATTGTATTGACTATGAAAAACCACACGACTAATAAATTATCTATAACCGTAGCCAAAAGTTACTTTTTTCATAAATACCACTCTTGGGGAGTGGTCAGTAGGTATAATAAATATGTGTGCAAGCCATATTGGTTAATTGCAACATTGCAACACTTAATATGTATACAATCAAACTTTTAAACCAACTCTGCAATGGTAATTAGGCAACAGGTTCTATATCAATAAAATATAGGTATCCATACCAATTTTTTATTAAGAGGATGTCAGCGCACTATTCGTTTTCTCTCTCTGGCTCACGCGCAACATAGACAAAACGTATTTACGCAAAATCATTTTTTCTATGCGTTTAAGTAATCTTAGAGTAAAGTCACCTATTACAAAAAAGATAGAGAATAATACTTTTGAGGGAATAACATCGATTTGTCTAA
>NC_042494.1:4899949-4902450 GCF_005508785.2 Acyrthosiphon pisum
CTCCCGAATGTTTATATTAGAATTTTCTATACACGATAAAAATTTGTAAATAACTTGACTATTTGTGAGCTGCCTACGGACATCGTCATTTTTCAATTTTTTTAATTTTTTTTTCGATAAATATCAATAAAATGTTATTCATTTGGTTAAAATGCCTGAAAATGTAATACAAGGCTCCTGATATATTGTTACAGCAGCTATTGTAAAATATTAAAAATACATAGGCACACAGATTTTGTATAAGCATTTGAAGTTGAAATTTCGACTGAGCCAGAGAGAGAAAACGAATAGTGCGCTGACGACATCCTCTTAACTGTAATTAATAATGTACACAGAAAAATGTATAAAGAATCTTTTGTTTCAGGACAAATGAATCTTGACGATTCCGGAAGAGGAATAAGCTTTATACACTTAAATTCATATTATTTAACCGGTATAATAAGTGTCATTATTAATTTGCCTACTTCTACAGTCATAGCTTGTACAGACGTTATATACCATATTCAATGGATTCGTGGAATTTTAAACAAACATGTGAGTAAATATATTTTTTTACAGATAGAAAGAATTGGTTAATGGAGCATATGCATTCACGGGGTAAATGCCTAAACCGCAAATTAGAGATATTGTTGAAAGAATATAAAAATTTAACATTTAAGGATTTGACAGTTCACAGTGAGTTCATGCGTTTTACCAACCGCCAAAGGAGTCGTTTATTCGTATGAAGGTTCTAATGAAATATTATATCCCGGGACGTTAATTAATCATAACCTGACTGTTATTGAGAACTGTGAAATTGGATATTATAAAACTTATACCAATGGTTCTAGGTTTTGTATGGGAAAAGGAAAATGGCTCACTAATTTTGAGAAATTGTGTTTGAGTAAGCATTGTATACCTAGTAATTCGAAAACAGTTATGATGATTTATTAAATATTAAAAGTCCAAAGTGTGGTTATGTTTGATTTACGTTTATAGAAATGTGTCCACCTCTAGAATCAAATAGCTTAGATGTTATATGTAGTCATAAAGGTAAGTATGTTAATTGTTCAAGTCCATCGATACCCGATACAATAGCAACACCATCATGTAAGCCAACATATACTGCACCAAATGGACAAGATGAGACTCCGCTTGAATTATTATGTCAATCTAATGGAACGTGGAATAATCAACTATATAAATGCAATCCATGTAATTGTATTTTTTGAAATATAAACATAAGTTTCTAATTTATGAAATATTTTACTAATTTATTGAAATTTTACTGTATCCAAATGCTTTTTTATGGTATTGTGATATAACTATGAAATAACAAATAATCATTGGTCATGCAGAATCATTAATCAATAATCGCAATAATACCGTTATCCAGGGGCGTACCGAGGAGGTTTTTATTGGGGGGCCAAAGTTGGTAGTTTGGCCAACTCTAAAAATTGATCCGGGACAACTTTTTTTTGTTATTTTGTCGTAGCCATTTCATCGTCAAACAGTTAAAATGTTTTAATTATTTAAGTAAATTAAAAATTCAAGCTATTATACTAATAGATTATGAAAATTTTTTTAATACCTATACAAGATATCCATTACAATACATTATTCAATTAGATAAGTACCACATTTGCAATAAAATAATAAATAATGTTAAAAAAAAAAAAAAAAAACAAAGTAAATAATAAAAATGTATATTATTGTTTATTGTTATAAAAAAGACTCATTTTCTTATACCTAAATATTAAATTTATCAATATTCTTCTTTTTTTTTACAGTTGCCCATTTTTGAGCCATTTCATTTAAAGACATTTTATCCACCAAATCTTTTTCAGAAGAAAGCAACATCAGATTATTTAATCTACATCTTGGGTTGTTCTTAAATAATTTTTGACCATTTTCAATTTGCTAAATGACCTTTAACTGTCAGCAACGGTTACAGGTGCTGTACATGATAAGCGGCATAATAGATTGGCCAATGGCAAAGCAGTTTTTAATTCATGGGAAATTATTGCTAGGTCACTCATGGTGCTTTTATTTTGACATTGATCGTAAAGCACTTCCAGTTCACACTGCAAAGTTAATATATAAATTTCAATATTATTCAGTTGGCTATTTATAGTATCTGGTATCATTAACATTGGGATTTACAAACTCCCTCACCACTCCATATTCCTCTTATTATTACTGACGCACTGATAATAATTTACTGCTTATTTTTCCGATAATAGACAATAGATATTATTCTAGTTCAGACAGTGTTAGAATATAATAATATTAATATATTCACTAATTATTCTAATAACCTTGATTCTAGTCAATACCACTATCACAATCGTCAATCGTATACAATAATTATTAGTTGGCCATTATGTACAGTTATTGAGTTTTTCATAAATGTAAAATGGCCAACTGAAAAGTTAAGAAACCAATAATTGGGGAGGGGAGCCTTAATGAACGTGACGGGTGTCTTAACTCCACAGATTATATTGCTTATTTATGAACAATCT
>NC_042494.1:4902624-4910839 GCF_005508785.2 Acyrthosiphon pisum
CCCCACTAGGTTTGTCCCTGCCGTCATCATAAAGCTTATTCTATAGATATCATAACTTATTAATTATTATCAATTATATTTATATTAAAAATTTAAATATACTATTTTAGATTGTGGAAGAGTATTTATAAAAAATCAATTATTGATCGAAAACGGTGAAAATGCAACTGTTGGAACAGCACCTTGGAATGTTGGAATATATCAATTAAATAAAAAAAAATCTAATCATGACTTGATTTGTGGAGGATCAATCATTTCTCCAAAATTAGTCGTTTCTGGTAAATTTGTTGTAAAATGTATTTAAGTAAGAACTAATTAATTAAAAACGTTTTTAGCGGCTCATTGTTTTTGGCAAAAAGGCATGTTATCTAGGAAAATATCAATAAACGATGGTCTATACAAAATCGCTGTTGGAAAATATGCAAGAAATTTTACAGTTATTGACAATGACTTTACACAAATAATTAATGTAAGTTAACAATAATTCAAAGTCTACCAATTATTTATATGATATCCTATATAATAAATTAAAACGAATTGTGCAGGTAGAAACTGTTCACCTGAATGAAGGTTATTATGGACCACTTGGGTTTCATGCTGAAGATATAGCTATTATTGTTTTACAAAACAGAGTTTCTTTTAGTAATGGTGTAGCACCTGTTTGTATCGATTGGAATGGTAAATACAATGTTGTCAACGGTGATCAAGGAAAGGTTGGTTTGTAGTATTATTTAAATATTTAAATAATGATTTTATTAGAGCTGATTACTGTACCTAAAACACTATCGATTATAAAAAAAATTGCCCATTTATGTCGTTTTTGTATCCAAAGAGAAAATACCGTCAATTTCTCTGCTAAAGTTTGCATACCTACATATTGGCATGGTACAATACAATATAACTAAAAAAGTGGCAAGTGAATAACACATCATAAATAACACTATAATATGGTGACATGGTGTACAGTTGGTTAAAAGTGGGTTACAGCGATTGATGATGTTAAATTTAAACTCAATGATACAATATTATTCTATTGTACACATTCCCAACACTCACATACGTTAATATTATAACCGCACATTGTACAATTGTTTTATACTTTTACAGATTGTTGGTTGGGGAGAAACGGAAAAAGGCATTTCAAGTCCTATTTTATTAGAAGCTTCTTTGCCATACATCGACCGTGGTTCTTGCCGGAATTTGTATTCAAATGGATTTGAATCATTTGTGACTGTTGGTAAATTTTGTGCCGGTTCTGCATTAGGTACTAAACAATTTAAACATATTACTTGAAATTATCGATTTCTTTTACCAAATTAGCTTAAATGTTTGAAACACCTAATTATATTATAATGTGTAGAAGGGCTGTATATGATATACGATGATACAAAGTAACTGATGAACTTAGTACCTATACATTTTTTTTTGATTTAGTTGATGATTCGATAACCATACTATATAATAATAAATATGGTTTTAAGTTCATTGAATTATCGGCTAGCTGTTAATTTGATCACAAACTCTACTGACCTACCCTTGTAATAAAGTATTTTACAGAATTTGCAATTAATAAGATTAATCTGTATTATCCCTAAAACCCAATAACAGCAGTTTGAATTATTTAGATATTATTTATAAAATATTTTTAGTTTCAGGACAAGGATTGGGTAAGGGAGATAGCGGCGCAGGCTTAAGCTTTTTACACTCTAATTTGTATTATTTAACCGGAATAGTGAGTATAAAGGATCCAAATACAGAAAACTCAATAGCTGTTTTTACAGAAATTAAATATCACATTCAATGGATCCGTGGACTGTATAATAAACATAATTAAGTTATATATATAAATATATAATTATAGTAGTTTTATGAAAATAATTGATTAGAATTGTAGATGAAATCAATATTTGTATTAATAATTTTTCTAGTTATCTATGTGTAACAATATTCAACTGTTTATACAATTGTCATTAAAATTAAACATAATAGGTACATATTATGCCACAATACATAGGTAGTACCTAATAAGCATTATATTATGTATAATTAACACATATTAAATTCGAATAGAATATAACAATTATTTTGCATTATTTATTCATTGTTTTATAATTGATTATTCCCGGATATTGTGCATTTTTAATGACTTGATTTGGTTGATTACATCCTCTGCTTCAAAATTAACATATTTTAGGAAGAATTTATTTTTTAACAACTAATGTTCATACATACCTTATGACAAAAATATTTAAGTGACGTTGTGACTATAGACGTAACATAAGTTAACTTATTACTTGGTATTACTTTGTTATTATAGTTAAAGTAATGAGTCAAACATTTGTTTTTGGGATATTTCAACTTGGTGTCAGCCAAACAAATATAATAAGACGTGCTTTCTACAATAATTTATTATTCTGTGTATATTATATATTTATATATAAGCCAAATATTACTCACTCACCTATTCATTGCTACATCTTAAACGCTACAAAACAAATTATATTTATATTTGGTTTAGTGGATCCTATAATGATTTAAATATGCAGTAAGAAAAGATTTTCCGATATTTTAATTTTAAAGAGGTGATCAAACAGGGATCTTGAGAATCACATTGAAATTATTATTATTAATATACCTATGTAAATAAATGGTTGCCGTTGGTTACTCGGGCAGATGAGTTAAAATCATGCATAACCTTGTCGAGCTCATGAACTCAAGAAACTATTTCTTAAAATCAAATGTGTGTAGATAATTATATTATAGATTGATTACAGCTTAAAGATTGATGTATTCAAATTTTATTTAGAATTCTTTAGTACATTAATTGAAGACTATGTTTTTGAATACTTGAGGATTTTTAAAAGCCACTCTAAGAATTAAGATGATTCGGTAAAATTACAATTTTATGTTTTCTAATAGGTATATCTTTTTTTAACTTTTATTTATCCAGCAGATATTTTATTTGAGATAACTGATATTTTTAAATCAACTTTTTAACTTGTAGTTTTAGAAATATTTTAAAGTAAGACTCGTTCATTTGAAAAGTAATACTTCTTTAAAAATATTTAGTTTTTAACAAGTCCTAGTTCAAAAATATTTCAAAAAATGTTATACTTTTTGATTTGTAAATGTTGTTGACGACTGGATCCACATGACTTAAACTTAAGTTTTTACAATCAAATTTTTTCTAAAAATCAGTTTTTCTAATATTGACCATTTCATTTTAAGTTTTAAAAAAAAAATATATAATCATTTGTTTTTTTTTATTTTCAGTACCTATGCAAAAATAAAAAGCGTTATATTACACGAGTAGAGCAATAAAATATATATACAAATTTTTTATAAATTTTGAGTAGTACAAAAATAATTTCATTTTCAGATTTTCTTGTACAATATTACACATGATAAAATAACCCAAACCACTGGCGTAGCTAATTAGTCTATCTATTACGCCGTGTGGTTTGAATACAATATTGTAGTACAGGGGTGTTCAACATGTGGCACGTTTGACATTATTGAATGGCACGCTAACGTCAGATAAAATAACATATAATTTTTAAATATTTCTAAAATAAAATTATGGTTTCCAATTTTAAATAAATCGTAAAAGTCGTTAATATTAAATTATTCAACATTTGTGTCAAAATAACATTAATACCCAAGGTTAAATAATGATATAATGTATTAATAAATTAGATTATTATTACCACAGTGGAATTTCCCGATTATTGTTCCAATACGAGAATTGTTACGATAAGATAAGTGTGTAAGTCGTGTAATCGCCTTGCGTGCGTATACGAGTCATTTGCGTCATAGTGTGAATGATCGTGAAAATGGCATCTAATAAACCAGGTAATTCTGGTTTAGGCGTAAAACGAAGCTATAAAGATGACATTCCTCCTCGTTATTTTATTAGGTACAGAAGATTTTCCAGAACTACATAATCTAGCGTTGAAAATGGTTTATAGATTTAGCATTACATACATAATATGTGAAAAAAGTTTTTCTCGGATGACTTTTATCAAAAATAAGTAAAGAACCACACTAACAAATAAGTAGGTACTTACTCATTTAAAAAAATTTATGCTGATATCTTCAGCTATACGTCAGCCAAATTACAAATAGATGATATCCATTAAACAATTTCAAAGTTCTCATTGAAGAAAAATTACTGAAATTAAATAGTATAAAAAAAATCTAAAATTTAAATTTATGTATAGAAATAAATATATTATGTTAGGTATTGTAAAGTAAATAATAAATATTATTTTTTTATGGCACATTTTAAATTTTGTATTTTTTATGTGGCACGATATAGAAAAAGTTTGGCCACCCCCGTTATAGTACATCCTTTATTGGAAAAATATTCTAATGTATTGGAAAAAAATAATATAATTTGACATATAGGTACAAGATACACGTATAAAATGTCTTACAAATGTTGAGCCAAAAATACTTAAACATTTGTTGGTAATGTATTTTAATAATTATTGCAATCATTTAAGTTTTTTTTAATAGATACACAAACTCTATGCGACGTATTGTAAGACATACGAAATGCACATCTGGTGTTAGTGATGTGAATATAAGTTGAACAAGAAAGTTATGCTCATCAGTGATTAATTTAATGGCCGTTTGTTGAAAATACAACTATATTCAAACTAACCTAATAACCTACATGAAAAAAGAACACCCTTTGTTGTTTAAAATTAAATTATATTTTAAGATCATATTATTAAAAAATAATCCGTGACACAAACCACTGAGACTGGAGAGATATGTTTTGGTACGAGTTTTACTCAATTGTTCTTTAATATATTATTAAAAAAACGTAAAAATACAATAAATATAAAAACGACTTCTGTAGTCCTGTCAATACTTATATTGAAATCTTATACCTACTAATTAATTTAAATTATAATTTTTCTTAATACTTATACAATTTACAGTTACGTTATATTGTTTGTTTGATATTAAGTTGCATAATGGACACGATTTTATTGTACAGTTACTGTACAATTCTAAATTTTGTATGGACGCGATGTATTGCTATTTGGGAATACCTTCTTCGGTTTATACCCTATGATATAGTTAAGTACATAAACAATATAAAATTCAATTTAAATAAATAATATTACATTTAAATTTAAACAAAAATAGTTTTTAATGTGTTTATGTACCAATATATTGTATTATATACCTACATAATCTTCTAAATAACCAGTCTTACATGTATTTTGTATAGGTACGTCGAAAAACCATAGTATACTATAGTAGGAGCAATATAATCAATTTTAATGCAAGTTTGTAATTCACTCATTTTTCATTACCGGTTATCTACGTAGTTTGTCCTTCGGCTCATCATATGATCGCATTAAATGGTAGGAGGTACATAATGGACACCGACTACATACTAGCATTGTGAGTTAGTAAATTAGAAGACCCGACATTATGTGCGTAATGTTGTAAAGTTCTTTTGATATTGTAATTTATCTGTTACATGGTGTTATCTTTTGATGTTAAAAATTATCTACAAATGCTCTATTGTATATAAATATTAATTAATATGTATTAGTAGGCATACAAATATAGTACATTTTATTATACCTACGTTTGTTAATTTAATGTAAACATTACTTAGTATGCTATAGTGACGCGTTCATTTGATATATAACTTATGTAGGTATACACTCTTATTGTTTATATTTTTGAATATATTTGAATTAACCTCAGCTCACTATTGGCCATGAAGGTGATGTATTCCTGGTTAATATATTCATATTTGTTTTTCGGTACGTAATATAATTTCACTATTAATAGTATTATAATAACATTATAATAATTACCTAAAAAATAATGTTTTAATGACATTGGGATTTGTACTTGGTATAATATTTATTATATTTAAATATGTATTTAATATATTTTTAAAAAAAATGGGTAAGGGGGTGTCGCTCTGCTATACAATAGGTTAAAAGTGGTTCACTGTAATAGGTGTTATTACATTTGAATCCAATATTAGACTTCAAATAACTATAAAAAAAACTTTGTTTATATATTTTTTAGATTTCTTGTTTAGTACGTAGTTAGTATGGTATGAACTACTTATGTGGAACTTTATTTTAAACTTTTAATCCTTATACCTATACAAATTTAACATATCAATTTGTAACTGGGAAATAATTTGTAAATTTTCAGAATAATACATTTTGTGGATATTTGACATCAAATGATAATAATTAAAAAAAAAAAGGTAGGGCAAGTGGATGTCGCTCTGCTGTATAGTAGGTTACAAGTGGATCACCGTATAATGAATGGTATTAAATTTGAATTCAATGATATAATATCATTGTATAAGAAAAACGATTCTGAACGGAGACTGAATCTAGGTATAAGATATATTATACACACGAGCACCTAAGGCGTTTGATGAGAGATTATAAAATATATTATTATGCATCAGAGCAGTCGTTTTCGAAAACTATAAAAATATCACTAAATAAACAGCTCAACTACCGAGCGAGCTTGGTACAAAATAATAATTATGGCCATTCTCTGTAGGTTAGGTTAGGCTTTCGCTAGTTGTTTACATTTATATAACACTATAAATATATTATATATTATAAGTATCAGGTCAAAAAAAAGTATTTAATATAATATTAATTATATTATTCAATTATTACTATTTATTTTTACAAATGGTTTGATAAAAATCGGCCGTGTTACGTCATCGGACTTATATAATATTTATATATCTAATAATATTATAATTATTAAGTCGGGAAATTATTATTTCCGTTCGGGGAAAATAAATTAATAAGAAACGAAGGGACACACATTCAAGTATTATGGTTTTTAATTCTCCGAATTCCTCCTAATCAACTCTAGATTACCTATAATATTATAATTATATTATTATGATAATTCCGTCATATCCTTTGATCTATTTAATAATTAATATTATTCACAGTGGTGTAGCAAGGGTGAGACGACTGAAGCATTTGAGGCAAACTTGTTTAAATTACAGCAGTACCTAATAATTACTGTCGGGGATGGACAGTTTTTGAACTGCTTATATTAATATTTATTTAGTAGCTACCATAGGCGCAAATAGACAAATTATTTTGGGGGGACTAAAGCTCCTCCTATAATATTTTCTAAATATTACATATGCTCAGTACTAATTACTGACTTTTGAACTGGGGGGACTTGGCAGAAATATGGGGGACTAAGTCCTCCCAAGCCCCCACCTATTTGCGCCAGTGGTATCTACCTGTATATTCAAACGCTTACACAATTTGAAATACAATAATAATTGTATATTGTATTTACAATTTATACTGTTTGCTTTTAAAATGTATTATACAGTGTAACTTGTATTTAAATTGTGCATACTATTATAATTATATTTTATACTACATTATTATTAATTATTACTTCTATAATACTATAGAAGTAATAATCTTAAATATCCTATAGTAGGCTTCAATAGTGTTGAAGTTATGATAATAATTTCTGCTTCGATTGCTAAGGTCATTACTCATTAGCATTACATTTATGTACCTATACAATGCTTAAAATGTATAAAGAGGATAAAAAAAATAAAAGTTTTAAATTACCTAAATATTTAGTTATTTATGTAGGTACTATTTATTATTATGTACCTTTACCTGCTTAGTATTAATTTTTTTTTAAATAATCTAAGTAAATACTAAATAGGTAATTTTTGTTTTTCGCACTCAACTTATTACCACTGATTAAGACACATATTTTAATACGTTTCAATACAACGACTTAGAACTGGTTGAATAAATGTTTTATAACTCAGACTAGGTTAAAGTTTTCGGAAAAAATTAAAACAATTAGGCTTTTCTAAAACAACCATCAATTTCTTGAAAACACTTGAACAATTTACAATTTATTTTTTAGGTATGTAGGTTTTTTTTCCAAGTGGATCTATATAGTATTCTGTATTTGACAATAATTACTCATTAAATTCATTTCGTATTTTAAGACAATTTTTGAAAGTATTTCGCCAATTCCTGATTTACACTATTGTTGTTGTTTATGTTGTACGATGCATGCGCGTGTACAAAGACACTTCTTGAAAACAATTTCACACACCTACACGCTTCACGTTTATTGGCTCTGTATTTTGTACAAACTATACGTTGTGAACGTGTGTTAAATTAGTTATTTTAGTTATAAGTAAGTG
>NC_042494.1:4910889-4917200 GCF_005508785.2 Acyrthosiphon pisum
ATACACGTAAAATGTCTTACAAACGTTGAGCCGAAAATACTTAAACATTTGTTGCTAATGTATTTTAATAATTATTGCAATCATTTAAGTTTTTTTTAATAGATACACAAACTCTATGCGACGTATTGTAAGACATACGAAATGCACATCTGGTGTTAGTGATGTGAATATAAGTTGAACAAGAAAGTTATGCTCATCAGTGATTAATTTAATGGCCGTTTGTTGAAAATACAACTATATTCAAACTAACCTAATAACCTACATGAAAAAAGAACAGCCTTTGTTGTTTAAAATTAAATTATATTTTAAGATCATATTATTAAAAAATAATCCGTGACACAAACCACTGAGACTCGAGAGATATGTTTTGGTACGAGTTTTACTCAATTGTTCTTTAATATATTATTAACAAAACGTAAAAATACGATAAATATAAAAACGACTTCTGTAGTCCTGTCAATACTTATATTGAAATCTTATACCTACTAATTAATTTAAATTATAATTTTTCTTAATACTTATACAATTCACAGTTACGTTATATTGTTTGTTTGATATTAAGTTGCATAATGGACACAATTTTATTGTACAGTTACTGTACAATTCTAAATTTTGTATGGACGCGATGTATTGCTATTTGGGAATACCTTCTTCGGGTTTATACCCTATGATATAGTAAAATACATAAACAATATAAAATTAAATTTAAATAAATAATATTATATTTAAATTTAAACAAAAATAGTTTTTAATGTGTTTATGTACCAATATATTGTATTATATACATTATACCTACATAATCTTCTAAATAACCAGTCTTACATGTATTTTGTATAGGTACGTCGAAAAACCATAGTATACTATAGTAGGAGCAATGTAATCAATTTTAATGCAAGTTTGTAATTCACTCATTTTTCATTACCGGTTATCTACGTAGTTTGTCCTTCGGCTCATCATATGATCGCATTAAATGGTAGGAGGTACATAATGGACACCGACTACATACTAGCATTGTGAGTTAGTAAATTAGAAGACCCGACATTATGTGCGTAATGTTGTAAAGTTCTTTTGATATTGTAATTTATCTGTTACATGGTGTTATCTTTTGATGTTAAAAATTATCTACAAATGCTCTATTGTATATAAATATTAATTAATATGTATTAGTAGGCATACAAATATAGTACATTTTACTATACCTACGTTTGTTAATATAATGTAAACATTACTTAGTATGCTATAGTGACGCGTTCATTTGATACATAACTTATGTAGGTATACACTCTTATTGTTTATATTTTTGAATATATTTGAATTAACCTCAGCTCACTATTGGCCATGAAGGTGACGTATTCCTGGTTAATATATTCATATTTGTTTTTCGGTACGTAATATAATTTCACTATTAATAGTATTATAATAACATTATAACAATTACCTAAAAAATAATGTTTTAATGACATTGAGTTTTGTACTTAGTATAATATTTATTATATTTAAAAAAAAAAATGGGTAAGGGGGTGTCGCTCTGCTATACAATAGGTTAAAAGTGGCTCACTGTAATAGGTGTTATTACATTTGAATCCAATATTAGACTTCAAATAACTATAAAAAAACTTTGTTTATATATTTTTTAGATTTCTTGTTTAGTACGTAGTTAGTATGGTATGAACTACTTACGTAGAACTTTATTTTAAACTTTTAATCCTTATACCTATACAAATTTAACATATCAATTTGTAACTGGGAAATAATTTGTAAATTTTCAGGATAATACATTTTGTGGATATTTGACATCAAATGATAATAATTAAAAAAAAAAAGGTGGGCAAGTGGATGTCGCTCTGCTGTACAGTAGGACAGTAGGTTACAAGTGGATCACCTTATAATGAATGGTATTAAATTTGAATTCAATGATATAATATCATTGTATAAGAAAAACGATTCTGAACGGAGACTGAATCTAGGTATAAGATATATTATACACTTATATCTATGGTATTAAAAAAAATTGACCTATAATAAATTCCAAATTAATCATATCACAATATCTATTAGGTACTTATAACGCGTTATACGTCAACAACAAACCGTGATACTATCATAGATATATAATAAACTAAATAATATAATAATATACTATAATATAATATACTTAAGAAGTTTCAAGTATCCAAGAAAAATATTAAACAATCACAACGAAAAAACTAAAATAGTTTGTTAATATGTAATTTCGTCCAAATTTGAACTTAAAATTATTATAAAAATAAACTGTACTTATGTATTTTTTAGATTTTTTGGTAACAAAATTAACTACTTACGTGAAATCTTGTTTTAAATTTTCAATCCTTAGTTATAAAAATTGAAAATTTTATAAATTTTTAACTACAAAATAATTATTAAATTTTAAATTTGAACTTAAATCAGCGCCGGATTGAGAGTTTTCGGCCCACCGAGATTTTAAATTTCTATCGGCCCCCCCCTCCCAAAATCACCTATGGTCCATAAAATTATTTTTCTTTTTTCTTTATCCATGACAAGCGTAGTCTTAACTATTTTTTAAATTCAATTATTGCAAATACGTAAATGAGTATATTGCACAGTTTGCACAAAATAAAAAATATTATAATACGTACCTATATTACCTATACTAGTATAGTCGTATATTAGTATATATTTAATACGGCAAACAAAATATTTTAATGTAAGGACGCACTAAACCACAGTAAACATAAAAGCACGTAACCTTTTTGATTCAGGACTGTGTAGTCGATGTAGAAAAAACTAAATTATCAAGTTATTTCAAATAAGTCAATAAGTAATAATAATGTGAAATGTAAACTTGTGTGGAAGTGTGGAAGTGTACGTAGTATGTGTGAGTTCCAATTAATTGTTGCCCGTTGGATGATATTGCGATAATAGTGGGAAACCCATACAATAATAATTACGGTCGATTGGAATTATATTTATTTTTATAAACATGCAGGCGTCTTGCAGCACACAACTATTATTTACTTGGTACATACTGCAAGGCTCCACTGCTCTAGTGTGGATTATCGATTGACAATTCTTGAGAATATTTATAACCAATACACTATACAGTATTATACAGCTTACGCATTTATTGTTTTAACCGTGTATTTGGATCTATATTTTTCTATATCACTATCTAAAAATACTAGACTACTTTTTGTCCAAAAATAATAACGGCCCAAATTTTACGCGGGCCCACCGAGATTTTCTCGGTAGCTTGCCGGTTCAATCCGGGCCTGCGTATAAATTAATTGTTAAAGTAGATATTGTTTATTAGGTATGACATTTGTACTAGTTTATAGCATTAAGTCTTACTAGGATTGGGCAAAGTGAAAGCGACATTCTTTAATTTTAGATTCTGTCAAAACTTTTTGAATAGCTAAAACATTTGTTTGAAATATCAAAGTCAGCAAATACAGTTTCTAGTGAAAATATAAGCCCTCGCTTTGAACACTCTTCACTTAAGTGTGTAAATGCTTTAATATATGTTTGAGTTTCTTTATCGGGAAGTAAAAAAAATGCTAATGGTACCTATATAATACCTAATCATTAATTAATGGGTCCATGAATTGAAAACATTTGAAAAAAATGTTTTGTACAGTATTAAAATAATATGCCATCGACGTAAATTGTTTTCAATTTTATTAACAAATTTATATTTTTATCACAACAAAATAATATATTATTTTGGCTGTCATTGACTAGGAGAAAATTTTCATTTTCAGCTGTAAGTACAGGGTGCTGTACTATGTTGTAATACGTTGTGTACATCTTCTATATTTATTGGAATTTTTGGTAGGATTAATATACGAATATTATAAATGTTTTTCAGAATATTATCCCACCATCCCGCAAATAGTGAGGTTTATTATACAGTAGTTTATGAACTATCGATTTTAGTGACACGATAACGATCTATTTTAGTAGATAATATTGATAATAATTATATAGCCGACTTGATAAAACGGAACTCAAGTTACCGGTTAAATTCATTACTTGTGAAATATACCTTTTGGGACGCAAGTAACATGCAGCAACATTTTTGAACCGTGGGGCCCAGGGCAACTGCCCCTATTGTCTAAGTATTTGATACAATTAGGTTACTGGGAAGTACGAACATGTAATTTAATAAATAATCAGAAAACAATTAAATCAGTAGTAAGTAAGTAACATTGTATGACCCTAGTGCATAATTTTATGCAGTACCTATTTGAAAAAAATATATGATTGTTAATTTAAAATTATATAACAATGAATTACGATTAATAGTGCCATTTTTAAGATTACATTTTAAATAACTATCTACATAATATATTATAAAATTCTGCAAGAAAACAATGTAATTTACCACACTTCATTATGTCACTAATCGAATAGTACGCATTAATCAAAGTTTAAACCTCGGTTACGCCTAACCCACTGATTTTACCAGCTGAATTTGGTGGTTTACCTAATAGTTCAACAATTGTACGGACACTCCCGCTGACTTATCAGACATTTCAGACATTTCTAGACATTTCAGAGATTAAAATATAATCTTAATTCACAAAATATTGTTAACATATTTAATGCATAATTAATAATTCCTTATTTCAGGATCCGGCATTTTGTGTGACAGAAAATATGATGATTCTTGCTCAATGTTGGTAACTGTAGTATAATTAATAAACATTATGTTATTATAAGTGACGAAAATAGTGGTGATTGGGGCCTTGGGGCATAGATCCCTAAAGGTTTAATAAGCACTATTAGTAGGTACCTATACGATCTTTATTTGGGTACCTGGGGATTAGGCCACAATAAGCCTTTTTTTAAAAATATGAACAGTAATATTGTTCTACTAAAATTTTAAATTTATAAAATTAGATCAGGTGATCGGGTCACTGTTTTATTTTTACTTTATTATTAAATCCGGCAAAGCGAAATTTATATAAGATACAAATAGAATTGTAGGAACATTTAAAGTGAGAAAAGTAATTTTAATATGAAAGAAATATATTTTGAATGAAAATATAAATATAAAAAAAAGGAAATACCTGCGTCCTGCAGATTTAAATTTGTGAAATCTCATATGTGTATTATTTAAAAAGAACATTTTATTTTAAGGTAATTGAAAAAAAAAACAATATATAATTTCATTTCATTTTCTGTAGAGCTAGTTTTGTATTTTATATTTATTCAAAATAAAAGAATGTTATAATTATATAGGTACTGTAGCTTGTAAAATAGAGGTTATATGTTCGTATTTACATATTTATATATTTGTGATGTATATAGTATTATGTAGTTCAATCCCTGGATAACCATTTAAAATTATATATTTTATTTGTGGCCTATTACCCGGTTAATAAAATGTAAATAAATATTATATACTATGCAGGTAGATAAAATGTGACCGCCCAATTAATAGGTACCATCTATCAATATAATATAATCTATATTTAATATAATGTGTTCTTAGTACTTAGCATGCGATAGACCTTATGGCTTATACTCATAGACGGAGCATCCAGTGGGATGCGGGTTGGTGGTGCGGTCATTCCTAGGGTACTAGCAATGATTTCTTGCGTCCAAAAACATTGTTCTTAACACTTACTATATAATATTATACTAATATTATACAACTTTATGAATATTTTACTATGTGATAATGCTATATTATAATATTTAAATATGATATATATCAGGGTTGGCGAATCTATGTCAGGCGTGTCACGGAGTGACACGCGCGCATTAATTCAGTGACACGCCAATTTAAAACATAATTCATAATTTTTACTTCACTTTCCAAAAAAATTATAGATAATTTGAAACTATGTTTAACTTATTATTGGAATATATCGTAAGATATTGTAATCTGTACTTTCCATTTCCTAAGCTCGTAAACGAAACGATTAGATTATCAATAAATTCGTTAGGATTTACCAATTAATAGCGTTTAAGTACAAACGTTGTAACGTAGGTACAACAGAACAGTCGACAGTCGTCAACAGATAGTTTCGGATGCCTAAGGCGATGACTAAAATAATTTAAAAAAGGTGTGCAAAAGTTTCTGACACGCGAGGCAAATAAATTCAAACCAAACATTTTGATTTGACACACTGCAGTTATCAAAAGGTTCACCATCCCTGATATATATTATTTAAAGTATAAGGTATAAACTATAAAGTATTAAAGTATATTAATATATTCTGTGATGAATAAGATGATGCATACCAGATCACGATACGATAAATTTTACTAATGAAAACACAACCTGGTTGTGGCTTTGCGCATGC
>NC_042494.1:4918818-4922821 GCF_005508785.2 Acyrthosiphon pisum
TCTTTCTAAGTTTCTTCCCTGGTTCACAATCACAAGGGCAGCTAAAAATGTTGGTGTTCACCAAAAAACGAACACATGTTGCTTTCAAAGCATCATACAATCAGCAGGACTATTTAGCATTCTCTCAGCTGCGTGCATGGTTTAAATATTTATCCACTAAATTCCACAAAGATTACCTACTTCGTACTGAATCTCCAATTCATATAAACACAAGTTATTTTTTGGAAATTTTTACGTAAAAACTGTTTTATTTCAAGGTAACCAAATCTCATGCATCTAGACGAGCAGTTTTGCCCAGGAAAGGATCAAAAACATGTTCCCCATTTACTTTTAATTTGTCTACAGACCACATTGTAGCACCACTTTACTCAAAACTCCATTTTTTTATCATCCGTTTCCCAGAATTTCTTACTTCTCAGTATCTGATATCTAATCAAATTTGGATAAAACTCTCTACCCCTAAAAGTACTAGGCCTGAAGGTCTTCCTGGTTCTTCCCTAGTAAATATTAAAACCATATGTTCCCTCCCCCTGTGGATATTATTTAGGCACTCATTATATGAGACTATGAGAGCACCTCCCCAAATATTTGGAAATTATTATCTGTCATGTTAAGTGTTCCGCTAAGTGGTGACCTTTCCCCTATTATATTTCATGTTTTCATAAACGTCTTAAATACAGCTTTGCCGCTTCTTGGCATTTTATATCACAGAAGCCTCTATCTACTTAACCTATTTACATAAAATATGTTCCTAAAGAGTATTTAAATATTCCAATAATTAACCTTTGAATATACGCATAATTTAAACATACAAATATCACTCATTATATATTAGTAATTTATTTAACTTTTGTGTATCTAAATATTTTTTTTGGTACTATAAATTAAGGAAGAACAAATAATGGTATAGTTAGTCATAGTCTTTTCACGTTTGATGTACATTTTTAAACTGTCAACATTATAATATCTATTCTATAGGTATTATTATTTATTAATTTATTATTATCATGTATAAATATATTCAAATATAATTTTAGATTGCGGTAGAGTATATATCAATAACCAAATACTAATTAACAATGGTTATAAAGCAAATATTGGAACAGCACCTTGGAATGTTGGAATATATAAATTAAATAAAAAAAATTCCAATTATGACTTGATTTGCGGAGGATCAATAATTGCTCCAAATTTAGTCATTTCTGGTAAATTCTTTGTAAAACGTATTTAAGAAAGAACTAATTAATTAAAAACGTTTCTAGGGGCTACGTGTTTTTGGCAAAAAGGTATGTTATCTAAAAACATATCAATAAACGACGGTCTATACAAAATTGCTGTTGGAAAATATGATAGAAATTTTAATGTTATTGACAATGATTTTACTAAAATAATTAATGTAAGTTATTAATAATTAAAGATTTTAAATATAATTTGTTATGATATGTATAATATAACTAATTCAAACAATTGTGCAGGTAGAAATGATTCACCTGAAAGATGGTTATTATGGATTTCCTGGGTTTTATGCTGAAGATATAGCTATTATTGTGTTACATGACAGAGTTTCTTTTAGTAATGGTGTAGCCCCTGTTTGTATCGATTGAAATGGTAAATACAATGTATCCAATGGAGATCCAGGAAAGGTCGGTTTGTAGTATTGGATGATTGTAAACTCCGCCAGAATAATGGTTTAAATAAAAAGGTAATGAAAAGGTTTAATGTAAACTTCGCCAGTTTTATTTTCTTACCTGTAATGGGTATATGGAAACTCCACCAGTATTAATTAGGCCTTCCTTATATAAAACTAAATGATATTTTTCTGATAATTTAACTCAAAAATTCCAAATTAAAATGAAATTGTGTTAGAAAAAGCTATAAATACTAAATAGTTATAATAGTTGATGTATATTTGACTTAAAAGTTTGAATATCTATTAATTGTATCTCATAATTTTAGTTTACAGTTTAAAATATTATAAGTACCTATTACAACATATTATATCATAATAATATAATATATCTACATATTATTTTTTGATTATTAGTTATCACAATTGTCTTTCATTATTTTTTAACATCATACTGGCCATTGCAATTTGTATGATTTGTTCGAACATTTATTATTTTTATTTTTAAATTTTTATATACTTTGGTATACATATACTTAATTAATAAGGATAATAATTACTATAAAATTATGATTTTTTTGTTTAATAATAATCTGCCTATTATATTAATTGTATAGTGTATACTGTTACTTCATTTTTTTCACTGGCGGAGTTTACATGATCTCAATTTTACCTGTTTTATTTTCCTGGCGGAGTTTACACTAAAAAAAGGTTCTTGTGGCGGAGTTTACATACGCCCGTAGTATTAGTTAAAGAGTTCAATTATAATTTAATTACAGTTATATTTTATCCATCCGTATCGTCCATTTGTATGTAAAGAACAAATAGGTACCGTGAGATTCTCTGCTAAAGTTCACATAAATATTGGAATGTTACAATACATAAACGGAAAAAAATATTCCGTATTAAAATCATGATTAAGTTACACCTAGTTTATTATTGTGCCTACCGCGTTAGAAAAAATGAATACCGTAAAAATCGTTGTTTAACTATGCATATATATTATCATGTTGCCATACGTTACTAAGAAAATTCAAATTATAAAATCATTAAACATTATTCTTATTAATCTTAATTAATATTCAATGGAATAACAAAATTTAAAAATGTTGATCATCAGTCAGACTTTATTAAACTAGTATAATTAATACTCAATAATAACAAACACGTACAAAATTAAAAATATTATACGATAATAATTATAATTGTAAACTATAAAACTGTTTTATATTTTTACAGATTGTTGGTTGGGGAAGAACGGAAAAAGATATTTTAAGTCCAGTTTTATTAGAAGCATCATTACCATACATCGACCGTGATTCTTGCCGGAATATGTATACAAACGGATTTGAATCATATGTGACTGTTGATAAATTTTGCGCTGGTTCTGCATTGGGTAATAAAATATTTAAGCATTAATACCATGAAATCATCAAATTGTTGAACCAACTTAACTTAAATTTTTTAAACACTAAACGTTGAAGGTAGACACTTTTCAAAATGAAGATTATCTTAATTTTTATTAAATTAATGAATTACATTTTACAATAGGTAATTGTAAATTTAGATTCAAAGTGGAGCTTACAAAGTATTGATTGTATGGCACTTTTCCACTATTTTTTATCTGTCTTCTGTCAAAATGATATGATTTTCAACTTTAATGATGGCCTCACTAGCAAATCGGAACTAGTTTGTACTTTCGGGGTAAAAAGTTAAAAATTATAGTATTTTTCTTGTTAATTGAGAAAAATAATATGGGAAATAGGGTAGCTATGTTCTATACCTTTATCACCTACATGGCTACATTAGGTGTCGTGTTAGTCATTGCAATGTATGTGTTAAATTTGGATTTCATTATATGAAATCATTGTATACCACGCAAAATTATTTGGACCGAAGACGGTCTAATACATGTAGGTTTAATAAATTTTTGCAAAAAAAAAAGTTAACTGATAATGTCATCACTCATCATGTATTACTGTGTATTCTGTGTCCTGAAAAAAACACGTCGTCTACTCCGTATGTAAAAAACCACTAAGTATCCAAAAAGACGGCTCTAAAAGTTGTGAAATCATTTTATAGGTAACTAAGTCTTTAAACTATATATATCATTTATGTTCAAATAATCTGCTAAAAAAATGATAGTAAATCAAGCTAAGTTAAATTTTTTACGAGATAATTTTAACATTAACGATATTTGGGTGATTCTTCTACCATTGAACACTCATTATTTCAAAAAAGTGTAAATTTTTTTGAAAATATTTTTTTACATAGTTTCAAGTCACTTATAAAACAACGTTTTTCTTAAAAAATTATAATTTTAAATATTTTTTTATCCTTATAATTTTTTAAGTTTTTACTTTTTTCAAAGACAAC
>NC_042494.1:4924399-4925570 GCF_005508785.2 Acyrthosiphon pisum
AAAATCACGAAAATTCGTAAATTATTTTATGCGAGAAATTCATAAAAAATTTTCCTTTTATATCTAAGATTTCAAAATTTAATACAAGACTCATAATATATTTTTACAATAGCAATTGAAAAATAAAAGAAATATATAGTCACGATTTTTTTTTATAAGCATTTAAAGTTCAAATTTTGACTAAATACGTAAAAATTACGGCAATGTTCAAATTATCTTAGACAGAAATTCATAAAAGTTTTTCTTTTTAATTCTAAGATTTGGAAATTTAATACAAGGCTCCTAACATATTTTTACAATAGCAGTTGCAAAATAAAAGGAATACATTGTCACAATTTTTATTTATAAGCATTTAAAGTTCAAATTTATACGAAATATGTCAAAATTGCGAAAATTTGCAAGTAATTTTGTGGTTGAAAAATCGTAAAATTTTTTTCTTTTATAACTAAGCTTTTAAAATTTGGTACAAGGTTCTCCATAAGTTTTTCTTTAAATATCTGTAAAAAAAACTCAACCGGACTAAGACAAAAAATTTTTACGAGTTTTGAAATTTAAATTTTTACAAAACCGCATTAAATAACGGTTTAGCCTCAAACGATTTTTGATATTTGTTATTATTCAAAAAGTATGAGTCGTAGAAACTTGAAAATTTTACCAGTTGTTTAAATTTACATTTTCTTTATATAGTTTTATTTTCAAAATATTTCACTAATTTTTAATCTATTTATAGGCATTTGAATTAATCGATTTTTTTTGATTTTTTTTTTATAAATGTTGATAAAAAAAAATTATCTGGGACAAAATACTTGAAAATTTAATAGAAGGGTCCACATATGTTGTTCTAACTCACATTCAAAAATTATAAAAATACATAGGCACAATTTTTTTTTATAAGCATTTATAAGTTCAAATATTGACGAAATACGTAAAAATTACGGCAATGTTCAAATAATCTTAAACAGAAATTCATAAAAGTTTTTCTTTTTAATTCTAAGATTTGGAAATTTAATACAAGGCTCCTAACATATTTTTACAATAGCAGTTGCAAAATAAAAGGAATACATTGTCACAATTTTTATTTATAAGCATTTAAAGTTCAAATTTTGACAACATATTATGTAAAAATCACGAAAATTCGTAAATTATTTTATGCTAGAAATTCATAAAAAAT
>NC_042494.1:4926747-4937840 GCF_005508785.2 Acyrthosiphon pisum
CCCCCCCCCAAACAAAAATCTTTTTATATTGGTATTTTGTTTTGGGAAAATTGTTGTAATAAGAGACTTTCGGCAAACTCCCGACGGTACGAATAATAAATTATATAGCACGACGAGTCGACAAAATTATCGTCGATGACAATTTTATCATAGGTAGGCCTCGATAACTATTACTGAAATAATAACCAATTATAAAATCGACAAAAACAGCGATAACGACGTCAAGTGGATTTTATTTTATGAATTATTATAACAGCCTAATCAGGGGCGGATTTACCCATAGGCCACCAAGGCACGCGCCTAGGGCGCAAAATTTATTGGGGCGCAATTTTTTAGTTAATTTTTACTTTTTAGTTTTTCATAATTTCATAATTTATTATATATTTACCTAAGTTTATATATGATATTAATTTTTTCTTTTGTATACAACTTGCATGAAAAAGGAGAATGGCTCTCGTAGCCCCGTCGCAGTAACGTTTTAATTCATAAGCTATAATACCTAACCTCGCAGTTTGGGTTCAATCCTGCTACCAGCGCGCGCTGTGCCGCGCCGCTACGGCTAAGAGGCTCGATATCGGCACTTGCTAGGCAGTTGCCTATGTTAATACATGGGTGTGCGGCGTAAATACATACAATATTGTGAATGGCACATGCGCAAAACGCCAGCCAAGGCAGTCAAATATATATAGCAATCGGGCCGCTGGGTACATTGTTATACCCGCTCTACTAGCTAGGTGGGGGACCGCTCGCACAGTTCTTAGCAAGTAAATACAATTGGATTGAACCGCCTCACCCCGCACTCAGCATTCTTAGAATACTGGAATTAATTCTGGAAATCAGATGTCTTGATAAAGTAATTAATAATAATAAACATTGCGACGACGCGCGACGCTGGCACTATCGCCCGTCTCCTGCATAGTGCATACTGCTCAGAAATCTTATAGATTTCATCCAATTTTTATAGTTTATACGCCAATGTAAAGGGCGCTAATGTTGTAATGCCTAGGGGCGGAAAAACGGCAAGTCCGCACCTGAGTCTAATATAAAACTATTGCAACTATTTATAACTAATACCAATTTGAAACAAAATAAAAATGACGTTTAGTTTAACTATAATAACTTGTAATTTGTATCGTAAATATATTTTAAACCCCCCCCCCCCAGAAAAAAATCGTATCTACGCCACTCCTAAAGGATGATTTCTCAAATTTGTGTACACTAGTATTCGGTAAGCAAAACAAAAAACATAAAAAGCACAAATCGCATCATTAGAAATATATAACCACTAAAAACAAAATAAAGAAATGCATGTAATATAAAACGTAAATATTAACAGTATTATTTTTAACTTTACTTTAAAACTCCACCCTCCATGCATTTAAATTTGAAAAGTCTGTTATAATTTTATTTTATCTAAATATCAATCTTTAGTACGATGTTGTTCAATGTTTAAAACTTAAGTATTAGATAGTCGGTTCTGTCGCATTGAGTTTCTTAAATAAGTTTTGATTATTTTCAGTTTAGAGGGCGTGGGTGGAGGGGGTGAAAGGGATTGGCCGACGAGCCAAATATTCCACTACCCCCTCACAAATAAAAGAAAATATAATACGATGTTTATAATCTGTAATACTTTTATTAAATTTAAACATAAAATTATTAACAAGCAGTAGATATAACATACAATGCATGTCTCGTTGATAGTCGCACGCCGTTCTAATTATTAAAATATTTTTTTTAACCACAGCGTAAGTTATTTGATCCTCTAAGTCCTTCATTGAAGATAATATGGTAATCACACTGTATAATTTTAATTCGCAATCATGTAATTAATAATAATCATGGTTTAAAGTGCATTGAATTATCGGCTAACAGTTATTTTCATCACAGATTCCATTGCCATATCCTTGTAATATAGTACTTGTACTATTTATAAAATATTTTTAGTTTCAGGACAAGGGGTGAATAAGGGAGACAGTGGTGCAGGCTTATGCTTTGTACACTCTAATTTTTATTATTTGACTGGTATAGTCAATATGAAGGATCCAAATACAGATAAATCAATCGCCGTTTTTACAGAAGTAAAGCATCACATTCAATGGATTCGTGAACTATTCGACAAATACGTACGTAAATTGGCTTGGTTTATTTTCAATGACAACTTTTGCCTAAAAACTAAGATATTTTAGAAAGAATATAATATATTTTTAACATTTAGATTGGTCGGCTAACAATGAATTCATGCGTTTTACCAACTGTCGAAGGAGTTGTATATTCTTATGAAGGTTCCAATGAAATTTTATCTCACGGGACAATTATTAATCATCATCTTATCGTTATTGAGAACTGTGAACTTGGATTTCATAAGGCTTATCCCAATAGTTTTAGATTTTGTCAGGAAAATGGAAAATGGATAACGGTTTCTGATAAATTATGTTTCAGTAAGTCTTGTGTTTATAATAATTATTTACTATTACATATATATTAATACTATTATTATTATTATCATAACTATTATTATCTCTACTTCTATCGCCATTGTTGTATTTTTGACACCCACAGTTCTTACTTTTCCGGCAGCTATTTTCCTAAAATGTTGACCTGACAATTACGAACATAACAAAAAAAGAAATCGAAATCGGTCCATCCGTTCACACGTGATTCCATAACACAGGATTATGGTCCATTTTTATATTATATACAGATTTTATTCAAATAGATAATATATTACATTACATATACAAATGTCATATACATATACATGATATATTACATTACATTAGATAGATATCATCGCAGTTGTACTAGTTTTGCGCAGTATGCTCATCTCCTTCACCTCCGTCTCATGTCGTAACTCTCCACTTCTCATTGGTTGATTGTGTTCTATGTTATATATGTATATTGTATGTATATGATTGATGGCTAATACGAAGTGGAGAACTACGATAAAAACGGAGTATGCGTATCAAAAATACTGTGATGAGACATATTATTTAATTTGTCTTGATATATTATATGAATAATAACGGGCTGAATTCCAGTATCACCAGTTAGTCATTTAATAGATATGACTATATAAGTACTTAAAAAAAAATAAATATAGAGGAAGAATATAAAAACAGAGTAAAAAATATACAATTAATTAGTAATATTTAACAGCATAAAATTAACTTGAATGGATTAGATAGACAATGCAAATTAAAAAATCTGTATAGAGGTGGAAAGAAAAAGTTGATGTTGGTGTTCTTCTTTTGTAAAGAGACAACGCTCTTGGAAAGGGGGAGTCAGTTAGATATAATGTGTGCAGTACGACGATACCTATATAAAAAAAACAGAAACTGAGTGGCTATTGTAAATAGGAACATGAAAAGGGGCGGAATTTAGGAGTGAAGGAGAATATTGGTAATATATTTAATAATTAAATCATATATTATGAAAGTTATGTATACTATTTTGCAAAGTAATGAAAGTGACATTTGAATATTTAATATTGATCTGATTGGATTGTAATAATGGGTTTATATGGGTATAATAAGTTTATAAGATACACATTTCTAAAAACGGTTCTTTATACATTCGATACTATTAAATATCAATACCTGAACTAGTGTGTGGCCTTGATAACCATATAATCGAACTATATTCCAATATTGATTTAATAAATACGTGGTGTAGGAGTATGCATGGTCGTTAATATTTAAATTGAAATAGATGAATACTGTTTTATATATCCTTAGACATTTAGGGTTTTTGTTAAAGTGCTTTTTATATGTTGATTCAATTTTGTTTTCCTTTATTGGTTAAGCACCGCCTACAGGGGTTATTAGCTTCTACAAGAGTATTACTTTTTTTCATTATGTTATTGTAAAATTCAGTTTTTGTTTTAAATTTAACAATCTTCAAGTGCTGAAACATAAGTATAAATATTTATATTATCAGAGAATAACGAAATTGACTATTTAATAGGGCTGAGGAGATATCATTATACAGGGTGGAATAGTGGAGATATCAGATAAATGACCTCCTTATGACATGACAGATGGGACTAACGGAACGTAGTGATTGAACAGAAAGCTTGTACTCTAGTAAATTGAAATCTATTGAGTAAATAGGACTTATACCATGATAGTATAATGGGTCATGAAATCCTACACGTTGAAGTGCAACAAACAGTATCTCATGATCAACCCAGTCGAAAACTGCCTGGATTTATTTTGATATTATGTTTATAGAAATGTGTCCACCTCTACTATCAGATACTTTAGATATTAAATGTACTCTTTATGGTAAGTATGCTGATTGTTCAAATTCATCGATGCCAGATACAATAGCAACACCATCATGTAAGCCAACATACACTGCACCAAATGAAATAGAAGAGTTATATTGTCAATCTAATGGAACGTGGAATAAACAACTATTTAGATGCAATCCATGTAATTGTTTTTTTTTTTATATTGCAAATACAAATCTTTAATTTATATATATATTTTACTAATTTACTACAGCAATTTCGTGCATTTTACCAACTGTTGAAGGAGTTGTATATTCTTATGAAGGTTCTAATGAAGTTTTATCTAACGGGACATTAATTAATCATCATTTTACTGTTATTGAAAATTGTGAAGTTGGATATCATAAGGCTTATCCCAATGGTTATGGGTTTTGTCAAGAGAATGGAAAATGGTTATCGAACTCTGATAAATTGTGTTTAAGTAAGTTTTTTGTATAGTTATACTAATTTATCATTATACTAGCCGACCCGTCACAGCTTCATCCGTGATTGGTTTATTTTGTTTTCGGACGATGTTTACGTACCTATAATTTTTATTCAAATTTTATCGTTTAAAGTGATCGGCGAGTAAATATAAAAAACGAGTAATGAAAACGTATTGAATTGTTTCTAGCGGTATTAATGGTAAATATATTTTTATAGCAGAACCCGTACACTTCATTACCCGTAAAAAATCGTAAATCTTAAAAAATTATGATTCTTCAACTATTTTGCGTGTAACCTGCTGCAGCCTGCAGTAGGTGCAACTCAGCCACCCTGGTAGGCAACCCGACTACGTCGAATCGCGGGCAAAGGGCAACTATTTTACCAATCACCTTGCTAGACAATGTTCAATAATTCGATTAGATGCAAGCTTGTAATAACCAAATAACCAATGGCAACCGATCATAAATAAACACTCATTTCTACTGTTGACTGTAACCAATGTGAACTATTAATAAATAAAAATAAAATTTCCGATGTGAACTACAATGTCCCTGTTTGAGCACTTCTTTGAAATGCAAATTTGGCAAATCCTTTTTCATTGCACAGTGAAAGTATTAGAAGAACCACTATTCTAAATTTCAAGTTCGTACGTTGAGTAGTTTTTGAGGTACAGGGATCAGTGAGTCAGTGATATTTGGGTTTTAGGTATATAATATATAGATTTCCTTCTACCTCCCCTCAGACAAAAAAATTAAAAATTGGGTGACATAGTGAAACTCAGGCATTTGGAACAACTCTGTGAAAAAAAAATTGGAAAAAAATTAAATAGTATAGTCACAAAATTAGAACATAAAAAAAGCATGTTCTTTTATATATATATAAGGATTAGATTAGCTTTGTTTTTTAATTTTTGAAGAACTTTATACTTATTTTTTAATAACAAAAGTGGTACTAAAATCTTCAGCAGACTGTCAGGTTAGCTGTAAAAAATTTCAGCCAAATCGGTTAAGTAGTTTTCTTGGTTATTTATAATTATAATTTATTTTTGTTTATAGAAATGTGTCCACCTCTAGAATCAGACAGTTTAAATATCAAATGTAGTCATAATGGTAAATATGCGAATTGTTCAAATTTATCGATACCCAATACAATAGCAACACCATCATGTAAGCCAACATACACTGCACCAAATGGACAAGATGAGACTCCGCTTGAATTACTTTGTCAGCCTAATGGGACGTGGAATAATAACCTGTATAGATGCATTCCATGTAATATTTTTTTCTGCCACATAAATATAAGTCTCTAATTCATATATATTTAAAAAAATGTATTTAACTTTTACGGTTTACAGTATCTAAATGTTTTTGTTTGTATGATGATAAAATTAAAAATAATAAATAATCATTGGATATGCATAATATCGCTTGGCGTACCTACATTTTTAAACATTTCATCATCATATCATTACGTTTATTCTATAGATATTGTTACCTATTAACTATTATCGTTTACATTTATTTTCAAATATTATCTTAGATTGTGGTAGAGAATATATCAAAAATCATGTATTGATCGTAAATGGTGAAAAAGCACCTGTTGGAACAGCCCCTTGGAATGTTGGAATATATCAATTAAACAAAAACAATTCCAATTATGACTTGATTTGTGGAGGATCAATTATTGCTCCAAATTTAGTGGTTTCTGGTAGTATCTTTGTACAAAAAATTTAAGAAAGAATAAAAATTAAATTAATATGATTTTCAGCGGCTCATTGTTTTTGGCAAAAAGGAATGTTATCTAAGAGAATATCAATAATCGATGGTTTATACAAAATTTCTGTTGGAAAATATGACAGAAATTTTACTGTTATTGACAATGACTTTACTCAAATAATAAATGTAAGTAATTAATAACTCAAAAGCCTACAAATAATCTGTATGATTTTTATAACATAAATTAAAACTGTTGTGCAGGTTGTGATGATTCACCTGAATGAAGATTATTATGGACCTACTGGGTTTCATGCCCAAGATATAGCTGTTATTGTGTTACAAAGCAGAGTTTCTTTTAGTAATGGTGTTTCACCGGTTTGTGTTGATTGGAATGGTAAATACAATGTAGTCAATGGAGATCGAGGGAAGGTTGGTGTGAAGTATTAATGAAATATCAAAATCATGATTAAGTTACACCTAGTTTATTATTGTGCCTACCACGATAGAAAAACGAATACCGTAAAAATCGTTGCTTAACTATGCATTTATATTATCATGTTGCCATACGTTACTAAGAATATTCTTTAAATTAAAACTATAAAACCATTAGACATATTATTCTTATTAATCTTAATTAATATTCAATGGAAGAACAAAATTTAAAAATTTTGATCAGTCAGACTTTATTAAACTAGTATAATTAATACTCAATAATAACAAGCACGTACAAAATTAAAAATATTATACGATAATAATTATAATTGTACACTACCTATAAAACTGTTTTATATTTTTACAGATTGTTGGTTGGGGAAGAACGGAAAAAGGTATTTCAAGTCCTGTTTTATTAGAAGCATCTTTGCCATACATTGACCATAGTACTTGTAGAGATATGTATAGAAGCGGATTTGAATTATTTGTGACTGTTGATAAGTTTTGTGCTGGTTCTGCATTAGGTAACTATTAATCATGAAAATGAACTTAATTTTTATTAAATTAATTAATCGCATTTTACAATTTGTATAAGAATACAAAAAATATATTTTTACAAATCTATAAAACAAACTCGTATATAGACTGCGAGCGTACGATGATTTGCCACACGAAATAAAACTATAATACCTTGTCAGTTGTTTTCAACTCCAAGTTGATGATCCATACTATACAATATTTAATTTTTCCGGGACTGTTAACTTATTGTAAGGCAGAATAGTATAATATGATTTCTGATTTTTTATCCGTTTATTGAGTGATTAACTGAAGATTTGTTCTCTCTCTTGTATGAAGATTACATCAATTGTTTCGCGTCTGCAGCAGGGGCTGGAACCTTACTAAAAGTAAATAGTTTTGGAACCGGAACCCTTCGAATTTTGGGAACCGAAACCTCGCCAAATCCCTTGTTTAAATTAATTTAAAACCCAAACCGATACTTTTACGTTGGTACAATTTTTTTTTACATAAGTATAAAACCAAAACAGGTAACGAAATTTTCATTTTTTAAGAACCAAAATAAACCAAAACCTTAATTTTTGTTTTTTTTTTTTAAATCGAAAAGAAACTGAAACCTAAATTTTAATTTTCCGGGAACCGAACCGGAACCAGAAATGAAATTTTAGTTTTTCTGGGGACTGAACTAGAACCGGAACCGTAAAAATCATCAATAAATCTTTCTAACTATTCATTATTTCATCCTTTGATGTTGAAGTTGTAGATCCTAAGGTCCACCCCTACACTCAGAATACTTTGGTCCAGATAAGTACCTTTTTACACGTTACTGTGTAGTGTGTTGGCTGGTTAACAGTGCAATGGTGGAAGTGTTAGTTGCGTAAAAATGGAATTTCTTGCAATTAAGCTGTCATAGTATAAGTTTTTCAACCCATAAAGGAAGGGCCTCGAGCAGACCAACAACAGCTTCCCAAAATAATTGTGAAAAACGCTATATTATAATATTAATTTCCAATTAACTTACCAATAATAATTATGGTTTGAAATTGATTGAGTTTTCTGCTAATATTTACTTTGATCACAAATTCATTTGATGGAGTGTGTGAGTGTGTCACAACTAAATATTATACTTTCATAGTTTATAACCACATTTGATTTTTTATCAGTATAATACTTATCACAAATACATACCTATTATGTGGTAATTTTCCTCTGCAATTAATACCCGACGTAAATCTGTATTGAACCATTATTCCCCAATAACAGACGTAAGATTATTAATTACTATTAATTTTTGTCTAATGTAGAAAACATATTTAGTTTCAGGACAAGGGGTGAGTAAGGGAGACAGTGGTGCAGGCTTATGCTTTGTACACTCTAATTCTTATTATTTGACTGGGATAGTCAGTATAAAGGATCCAAATACACATAATTCAATCGCCGTTTTTACAGAAGTAAAGCATCACATTCAATGGATTCGTGGACTGTATAACAAATATAACTAAGAAGTAAGAACAATACAATTTTGGTAATGTCATAAAAATAATTTATTTTAATTGTAATTGAAATCAATATTTGTATAAGTAGGTTTAAACTTACGTGTAACAATTTTTAACAGTTCTTACAACTGTCCATTTAAATTAACATAATGGGTATACGTATTTCTTAATACATAATTAGTTCCTAAGCAATATATATATATTTATTTGACACATATTAAAATTGAACAGCTTTTAGCATATACCAATTTTTCTTTTTACATTAATATTGTTTTATAGTACTTACTACCTATTGTCTATTGTATTTGATTTAACTACTAGTCTTAATATTACTTTTATCAAATGTATTGTTTAATTTAGACTTGGATTTTTTAACGACGACTTCTGCTTCAAAACTTACATATTTGAGGAAGCATATGTATTTTTTTATATTATTGATTAACAATGAATGTTGATACAGACCATATAAAAATGTGTATAATTATTTTTTGTTATTTTTTTTTTACAGTTTTTCTATTAGAAAAAATACTTTGATTTTCTACTTCAATATCTTTTCTGTGGACAAGTGGTTCTAGTTAATACTTTAAGAGATAAAAATTGAAAATTCTTAATAGAATTTAAGGAAAGGATTTTGTAAGCAAAAACAGTGCTTAATTAAATCAATTTTTTTTGATAACTCACATAAGAAAATTTGAAATTTTACGTATATTTTTTTTTAAATTGTTGCTGATTCAACTTATTGTATTATTGATAGGAAAAAAATGACTTTAATTTTAACTATGTCATAAAATATACGCTAATATAGACGGTTTCATATTTCGTGTTCACCGTTTGCTCAGAATCGATTTTTGGATACAATGATATTATATTATTCGAATCACAAATTAAAATTATTCAAATTGTACAGACCTATCCGCTGTGGATTCTAAACGTTCATGATTAACCTTCACCATAAGGACTTGAAAGGTATTTGATTACACGGTAAATAAAATAGTTATAATGATTTGACACAATTTTAAACTTGTACTTTATAATAATATATAAGCAAAATATTTAAGTGCTGTGCAGTTTACAACTGAGCTTAAGTAGAAGTAAATCCCTGGGATCTTAATTTTTCATGGTCAACTCCGTGCAGGGTCAAAAACATTTTTATGTAACTCTTTTCTAATCATATTATTATTTTATTTTACAATGCTAATAGAAAAATGAGGTACTGATAGAATAATCCTAACCACTAGTGTAGCTAATTAGTCTATCTATTGCGCCGTGTGATATAAATACATAGTAGCTACCTAAAACAAATTGTAAGTATTGGAAAATAAATAATTTAATTTTTGATTAATACAACAAAAAATGTATTAAGGCTTACCAAACGTTGGGATTAAACATACAAAAACAGTCATTAGTAATTTATTTTAATTGTTACAAATTAGATTATTTAAATGTTTTTAATAGATAGGTGCGCAATATCTATATAACGTAAGACGATATATGATTTTCGTATTTGATAGCAGTTATGTAACTTTAAGTTGCACAAGAAAGAAAATGCTTATGAGTTGTGTTTTCAATAAAAAATTATAATCGAAATACTGACCTAATAACCGACACGAAAAAAAAGAACAGTCTTTGTTGTTACTTGCTTATAATATAGATTTTAAGATCATACCTAGCATTAAAAAATAATCTGGTGACACAAACCAAGGATGGATAACATTTGGTACTAGTATTTGCCTAATTATTCTTTACTCACGATATAATAATATATGTTAATTAATTATTAAACAGCATTTATCTATATAATTATATAACCTACTATAAATTACATTATATTTTTCGTTTATTATGGGGACTAATGGAGATCACTGTGGAGCTACAGTATAAAATATGTAATATAAATTGATTATACATAATTTATTGCTATTTAGGAACATACAAACAATATAAAATTATAACTATACATTTAAATTTAAACAATACTAGTTTATAATGTGTTTATGTATAGGTGTCGTCGCCGTATCACCAGATTACTCGCCACCGACCGCGCAACGTAAGAAGGTGCGGGTTTCAGAAAAACAATGATAAGACCTTTCCGCACATTATCCTGTATATCTTAATTCGTGAATATATTAGTCAGTGATGAACTACAGTCAGCAACTTCATTAATTTGTTTCTCCTGAACAATTATGTGAAATGCACATACTGTGTTATACGATCAGA
>NC_042494.1:4937890-4939909 GCF_005508785.2 Acyrthosiphon pisum
TTATTTTAATTGTAATTGAAATCAATATTTGTATAAGTAGGTTTAAACTTACGTGTAACAATTTTTAACAGTTCTTACAACTGTCCATTTAAATTAACATAATGGGTACGTATTTCTTAATACATAATTAGTACGTAAGCAATATATATATTTATTTGACACATATTAAAATTGAACAGCTTTTAGCATATACCAATTTTTCTTTTTACATTAATATTGTTTTATAGTACTTACTACCTATTGTCCATTGTATTTGATTTAACTACTAGTCTTAATATTACTTTTATCAAATGTATTGTTTAATTTAGACTTGGATTTTTTAACGACGACTTCTGCTTCAAAACTTACATATTTGAGGAAGCATATGTATTTTTTTATATTATTAATTAATAATGAATGTTGATACAGACCATATAAAAATGTGTATAATTATTTTTTTTTACAGTTTTTCTATTAGAAAAAATACTTTGATTTTCTACTTCAATATCTTTCTGTGGACAAGTGGTTCTAGTTAATACTTTAAGAGATAAAAATTGAAAATTCTTAATAGAATTTAAGGAAAGGATTTTGTAAGCAAAAACAGTGCTTAATTAAATCAATTTTTTTTGATAACTCACATAAGAAAATTTGAAATTTTATGTATATTTTTTTTTAAATTGTTGCTGATTCAACTTATTGTATTATTTTTTTTTTTTTTTATTTAAATGCCCTGGGGCTTTATTATTTAAACGACCCAAAGGTCTTTATAAATATGTTTGACAATTATACATATTTTACATACTATGATACAAAATATATATATTACACGTTGATGGAGACACTTCCAATGAAGTGGCTCCTGCCTTAATTTAATATCTTAAACTAAGTCGTATGGTTTCAGACGCTTAAGACGTCTGATATCCTTGGAGTTATCTAATAATTGTATGGCTAGTGTATTGACATGGTGATCTAGCCTCGTCTCGTGCTTGCGAGCAAACCTTTGAATTTCGTCTGCTACTGTAGGCAGCATCATATCACGGTGAATTGCGTTGTTTCTTTCGAACCGGTAGGCTGCAGTGATGGTCCGAAGAGCGATGTTTTGACAGCGTTGTATTATATCGATGTTAGATTTACTGGCACAACCCCACAGTTGAATGCCATAAATCCAGATCGGTTTTATAATTGCTACGTACAGTAGACGTTTGTTTTCGATGGTTAACTCGGAGCGGGGTCCGACTAACCAATAAAGTTTTCGCATTTTTTCTTTAATTTGAATTTTTTTCTGATAGACGTGGTGTTTCCAGTTTAGACGAGAGTCGAGGTGCATTCCAAGATATTTTGCTGAATCTTTTTGTGGGATTGGTGTTTGATTCAATACTATTTGGATATTTTCGGTTTTACGTAACGTATAGTTAACGTGCACCGATTTATCGCCATTGATCTTAATTTTCCAACGTCTTGTCCAGGCAAATATATTGTTAATTGACTTCTGTAAGTTATCTGTTGCAGTGAGCTGACTATTACGTGTTGATAAAATTGCCGTATCGTCGGCAAACATAGCTAATGTTGTGTTGTTATCGTTTGGTATATCAGCCGTATAGAGTAAGTACAGGATAGGTCCTAGAACACTACCTTGCGGTACTCCAGCTGATATGTCTTTCCATTCGGTTATTGCTTCTTCGTGTACGACTCGAAATTGACGGTCGGTCAAGTATGATTCAAGAAGTGCACACCAAGTATGTGGTAGCTGATCACGCAGTTTGATAAGGAATCCTTTGTGCCAGACTTTGTCAAAAGCCTGGGCTACGTCAAGGAATACTCCACAGCAGTACTTTTTTTCTTCAAGAGCTTTACTAATCACATTAATTACTCGATGTACTTGATCGATTGTCGAATGTTTGTTGCGAAATCCAAACTGATGTTCTGGTATAAGATTTTTTCTCTCTATAATCGGTTTTAGGCGTTTAAGCAGAAGTTTCTCTAAAAGTTTAGATAAACTTGGAAGGAGTGATATCGGTCGGTATGATGCGACATTTTCAG
>NC_042494.1:4940009-4941024 GCF_005508785.2 Acyrthosiphon pisum
GCCGTAAAATATAAACATGTGAAATAAATAAATAGATAATACTAATAAGTAATAATAATAATTGTGGTATTACCAATTGTGGAATCTTACAATGATTTCATTATTTTTAAATGGCTGACCGCTGACCATTCAGTTCTGACAATAATGTGACCTATACCTACCGCCCACCATTATAGTTATAAGTAGAGCTCGGAAGTTGTAGCACTAAAAATATTACTTTTTAGCTCTTAAATATGCACTTAAAAACTCCAAAATATGCGCTATAATAGCACAAAAAATCAAAAAATATGCATTTAAATTGAAAAAATTAAATTTATTTTAAAAAGTTAAATGTAATTATACAATTTTATAAAATTGTTGGGCTCATAGAAATCAGGAACTGTCTGGACTAGTTGAATTATAAACCGTTAACAAAATATATATTAAATTACTTAAATATGTTTGTAAAAGTGTACTTATAAGATCTATTTATTTCCTATTTCCTACCCAAATTAATCATTATTTTTAACATAATGTGATAATTTCCTATATTTTGTATAATATGTAGGTATATATTATGTATATTAAGAAAATATGCCTAAAAATAGCACTATAAACCCTAAATTAGCAAAATAGCAATAAAAACCGTAAATATGCAAAAAATAGCAAAATAAAATTTCGTGTATGACATCAAAGAAGTATGATACATATTTGTATCTTACTTTGGATGTTCTAGGATGAACCAAGAAAAATATGCATTTGCTACAACTTCCGAGCCCTGGTTATTAGTACTCTAGTCTATATATATACTACTCAGTACTATACTGAAACCAAATTAATTTTTTATATAGTACTAGCTGAACCCGTGCACTTCGTTGCCCATTAAGTGTACCAACTATATGTGACTCAAACTTTGTTCAATTCGTTATTTAATATTCAGTGTATGGTTTCAAAATTAATCTTAACTTTTCCGTTGCCCGGGATAAAAATTATGATTAGCAGCAGTACATTATCAGTAGGCAATCTACCTGCGGTA
>NC_042494.1:4941124-4941994 GCF_005508785.2 Acyrthosiphon pisum
TATATAGTACTAGCTGAACCCGTGCACTTCGTTGCCCATTAAGTGTACCAACTATATGTGACTCAAACTTTGTTCAATTCGTTATTTAATATTCAGTGTATGGTTTCAAAATTAATCTTAACTTTTCCGTTGCCCGGAATAAAAATTATGATTAGCAGCAGTACATTATCAGGTAGGCAATCTACCTGCGGTAGATCGCGGACCCCGTGCTGTTTGTACGTTAGTGTATGATTTAACTCTAAAGTATAAAAGTTATACCAAGTTTGTCGTAATCTACCTATGGTGGATTGATATAATCAAGTAATACAAAATCCTAACCTAACCTAACCTAACCGTACTAAAATCAGATGAATAAACGCAAACGCATACAAAAAAATTCATTCAAATCGGTCTAACCATTTAGGAGGAGTTCAGTCACAACACACGTACAGTAGAATTATTGCGCTTAGCAACACATTCTGCGATTCATTTTTATGTTATATGAAATCAACAAACATGCCGATTAACCAATAGCAACCAATATAATATAATGCACTGTTGCGCCACTGTTGTATTTTTGACATACAGTTTTAAGATTTCATACCTTTCCGGTGGATTTTCCTAAAATTTTATTTCGTAAAAACCTTCTCCTGACAGTTACGAGCATCTTAAAAAAAAATTTGAGCCAAATCGGACAAGCCGTTCTCGGTTGATGAATTGCGTATATACATTTTTGTCTCCATTTTTATATATATAGATTTATTTATTATTTATTTATTACTATTATTTATTTGTTTCATTTATTTTATTCATGTTTATTTATTTATTTAATGTTACCGACTCATAGCTGTTAATTTTAAATTTTTAATTAATTTAATCCTAGTCGAATTT
>NC_042494.1:4944264-4946247 GCF_005508785.2 Acyrthosiphon pisum
TTTTATATAATAGTATAGACTAGCTGATCCCGTGCATTTCGTTATACATTAAATGTACAAACTGTATATGACTCAAAATTTGTTCAATACCTATTATTTAATATTCGGTGTATTATGTTCTAGATTTATTTATCTATTAACTTCTCTGTTGCCCGAAATAAAAATTCTTCTTCACAGCAGTATAATATCAGGTAGGCAATCTACCCGTTGTAGATCGCGGACCCCGTGCTGTTTGTACGTAATAATTTATAATCTATGTATTACTAGCTGATCCCGTGCACTTCGATGCCCGTTAAATGTACCGACTCTATATGACTCAAACTTTGTTCAATTCGTTATTTAATATTCGGTGTACGGTGTTCAAAACTTACCTTAACTTTTCCGTTGCCCGGAATAAAAATTCTGGTTTGCAGCAGTAGATATATAATAAGGTAGGCAATCTACCTGCGATAGACCGCGGACTGCGTGCTGTTTGTACGTAAGTGTATTTACGTAAGTTTGTCGTTTTTACTTGATTCCACCTACGGTGGATTAATATAGTCAATTAAAACAAAATCCTAACCTAACCTAACCGTACTAAAATCCGATAAATAAAAAAAACCGTAATTTAACCCTTTTTAAATTAGCCTATCTTCTTCCCAGAGGTCTAATCTACATACAAACATTAATTTACATAATATATATATCAGTCCTTTCATTCACAATATTTCGAATCCTAGTTGCATTACGACTTTGTCATGAAGTATTTGATCGTCTTGGTCGTGGCATGGTATATTGTTAAGGGGGCTGCAGTCGGTTTTGACAAAAGTCAAAACTAATCTAAATTTGACCAATCTAAACATTAATTTTGTTTGTTATTGTGTTTTTAAATATATTTAAATTCCGTATCATAATATAAACTTTAAGGGGGCGGGAAGGGGCTCCAGTCAATGAAAAAAAGTAACTTTTAGACCAATAAGCTAGACAAAACTAGAAGAATTTGGGTTGACAGATTTTAATTTTGAAAAAATGGTTTAATTTATAAATTTCTAAACTATGTTTCTTAGGAATCACTTTTTTTATTTAATATCAGATGTGCCCAAAATAAATACAAATGTAATGCAATTATTTTATGGGATTTTTAAAAAAAAAAATGGTTATTTTAAGGTCATTTTAAATTGAAAATTGAAAATCGACTTCCTAAGAAACCTAGATATTTTATCAATAAATTCAAACATTTATAAAAAATTTAAATCGGACATTCCAAAGTATGTGTAATTTACCACCGCTTATTTGTCTAAAACGTATGAAAAATACGTGAGCTACAGCCCCCTTAATGATAATATCGGCACAATAAAACAAAGTCGTACGTAGAAAATGAGTGATCGTGTAATTATAATACATTTATTTTATTTTGTTTTTTATTTATATAAATGTTGCTAAATGTTGCTAAATGTTACAAAAATTATTATAATCGCAGATAATTTGCGATAACATATCAAGTAAGCAATCCACCAGCTATAAGTGCAACTCAGCCACCTTGGTAGAAATTGTGCGAAAATTCCATTTGATGCATTCTTGTACCTGACTGTCCGAATAACTTATGACTACCAACAATACATTTATTTCTACTAATTATTTCTCCTATAACCAATAGCAACCATTTATAAACAACAAATTATGTATTATACAAACATAAATTATGTATAATAATACTTACCAAGACTCCAAACTAAGAAATGCATGTCATGATAACTGATATGGTACAAAATATTATTTACAAAGAGTGTCCACGTTAATATCCCATGCACAGATGTACCTATATTGCCTATATACTACGCCGTGTAACAAATTTGTCATCACAGAATAATTCTTTTAATGCTCCCTCACTTCTTTCGTTAGTCAATTTCAAAGTTCCTTCTCGCGCTACTATAGATAGGTACCTACCATGATCCTTTCATAGTTTCTGCGCACATAATCCGTTAGATTATTATTTATTACTGT
>NC_042494.1:4946347-4948309 GCF_005508785.2 Acyrthosiphon pisum
AAAAATGTCAAGAAATGCAAAATAAATTTCTTATTTTCATTAAAAGTACATAAAACAGATAAAACAAAAACCAAATATATTATTAGATTCTTGAAACCGTACATGATCGCTTACGATTTATTTCAAAACACTAACTTATCGCCAGTCATAATTATTAGTAACCATCAAATGTAATCGTGGTATTAAACGCTTACCTCAGGCATACTGCTAGTTTTTCTTCACTTCCAATAGGTTTTTGTGCATTGCACTCTTGACCAGTGATATCCATTTTAATTAATTCATGAACTTCACTAAACTGTTTTCTGTTTAATCTAAACGACTCTTTGAACACACTATCTGGAACTTCACTGGATAACTTAAACTCTCCATGACTCTCTCTTTTTCGTAAATATTCATTCGTTTTACTTTTTTTTCTTTTTTTGCCGAGTAGGTGTGAAACTATATACCTTTCATCGTCCTCAGATTCAGATTCTAAATCGAGAAGAAGTTGCTGCTGGCTTGCTGTCATCTTATGAGCTATACTGAGAGAAATGATGGAGATTTTGGTATATGTAGGGTAATGGGTATGGGTAAGGCATGGGCGTGGGCTGAGTTAAATATGCGTTACTATTAAAAAACGTGGACTTGGACTGGGTTTCGGTCACACGTGTGCTGCGCGTGGCGTGTACATGGGCTGGGTCCAATTTGCGCCGGCTCTCAGGTACAAGAATGCATCAAATGGAATTTTCGCACAATTTCTACCAAGGTGGCTGAGTTGCACTTATAGCTGGTGGATTGCTTACTTGATATGTTATCGCAAATTATCTGCGATTATAATAATTTTTGTAATCAATAGCAACATTTATATAAATAAAAAACAAAATAAAATAAATGTATTATAATTACACGATCACTCATTTTCTACGTACGACTTTGTTTTATTGTGCCGATATTTACATTAAGGGGGCTGTAGCTCACGTATTTTTCATACGTTTTAGACAATTAATAAGCGGTGGTAAATTACACATACTTTGGAATGTCCGATTTAAATTTTTTATAAATGTTTGAATTTATTGATAAAATATCTAGGTTTCTTAGGAAGTCGATTTTCAATTTTTAATTTAAAATGACCTTAAAATAACCATTTTTTTTTTTTTAGAAATCCCATAAAATAATTGCATTACATTTGTATTTATTTTGAGTACATCTGATATTAAATAAAAAAAGTGATTCCTAAGAAACATAGTTTAGAAATTTATAAATTAAACCATTTTTTCAAAATTAAAATCTGTCAAACCAAATTCTTCTAGTTTTGTCTAGCTTATTGGTCTAAAAGTTACTTTTTTTCATTGACTGGAGTCCCCTCCCGCCCCCTTAAAGTTTATATTATGATACGGAATTTAAATATATTTAAAAACACAATAACAAACAAAATTAATGTTTAGATTGGTCAAATTTAGATTAGTTTTGACTTTTGTCAAAACCGGCTGCAGCCCCCTTAACAATATACCATGCCACGACCAAGACGATCAAATACTTCATGACAAAGTCGTAACGCAACTAGGATTCGAAATATTGTGAATGAAAGGACTGATATATATATATTATGTAAATTAATGTTTGTATGTAGATTAGACCTCTGGGAAGAAGATAGGCTAATTTAAAAAAGGGTTAAATTACGGTTTTTTTATTTATCAGATTTTAGTACGGTTAGGTTCGATTAGGATTTTGTCTTAATTGACTATATTAATCCACCGTAGGTGGAATCAAGTAAAAACGACAAACTTACGTAAATACACTTACGTACAAACAGCACGCAGTCCGCGGTCTATCGCAGGTAGATTGCCTACCTTATTATATATCTACTGCTGCAAACCAGAATTTTTATTCCGGGCAACGGAAAAGTTAAGGTAAGTTTTGAACACCGTACACCGAATATTAAATAACGAATTGAACAAAGTTTGAGTCATATAGAGTTGGTAC
>NC_042494.1:4948409-4961092 GCF_005508785.2 Acyrthosiphon pisum
ACATGGAGAAATCAATTTAAAAAGCAATATTAATAGTTAGGTTGAAATATTTATTTTACACGATGCAATTATTAACAATAATAATAATGTTTTATATTGTATTATACTGTGTTATAATTTTCCATCGTAAATCTCAATATCCCTGTTTGAGAACCTCCCCAGGTTGGGCTTAATGGGTTCAATTGTGAATCTAAACCATTCAACGACCCACTCAAGCATACATAACAAAATTCATTCAAATCGGTCCAGCCGTTTAGGAGGAGTTCAGTGACATACACATGTACAGTAGAATTATATATATAAAGATAATGACGAAGTACTTCCACTTGGTACCTCTTTACTCTGTGTTTCATTTGTGTACTTATATTATTATCTATTACGCTTATTGAGATCAACTATTGTAACACATTACTTAATAAAAAATAATAATAAAAAAAAATATTTATATAATTTAATGATTAGGTAATAACTTAATTTTAATGAAAAATTGTACGAACTGTTAAAAATTGTTATACATACCTATGTAAAAACCTATGTACATACAAATATTGATTTTAATTAATTTTGGAATAAATTATTTTAATAACATTACCATAACATTTTGGTCTTAGTTATGTTTTTTATACAGTCCACGAATCCATTGAATGTGATATTTAACTTCTGTAAAAACAGCTATTGAGTTTTCTGTATTTGGATCCTTTATACTCACTACTCCAGTTAAATAATAAGAATTAGAGTGTAAAAAGCTTAAGCCTGCACCGCTATCTCCTTTACCCACTCCTTGTCCGGAAACTAAAAATATATTATAAATATTAGGTAAAATACAAAATTACATTTTTAATTACAAATTATGTACAAGTACAATATTACAAGCATATTATGTCAGTGGAATTTGTGATGAAAATAACTGTTAGCTGATAATTCAATTAATTTCAAACCATAACTATTATTTATTACATAATTACGAATTAATATTATATAGTGTGTTTACCATTATTAGCTCAACATAATTTAACAGTGACAGTCAGTTAACCTTTTGATATTATGGATCATTAACTTATTAAGTACGAAGTTAATGCGTATAATCTTAGAACCCAACGTACGCTCGCTATGTAGGTATAGTCTATAGTCTATAGTCTATATTATGTATATAGTAGAAATATATTTTGTATTTCTATAGTTATTACAAATTACAATAATTATTGTAAAATGGGATACACACATTTAATAACAACTAAGTTAATCTTTATTTTTAAAAGTGTTTATCTTCAATACTTAGTGTTCAATGAGTTTAAATTAGGTTTGTTAAACAAATTCGATGATTTCACGGTATTAATGTTTAAATATTTTATTACCCAATGCTGATCCGGCACAAAATTTATCAACAGTCACAAATGATTCAAACCCGTTTGTATACATATCTCTACAAGATCTATGGTCAATAAATGGTAAAGATGCTTCTAACAAAACAGGACTTGAAATGCCTTTTTCTGTTTTTCCCCAACCAACGATCTGTAAAAATATAAAACAGTTTTATAGGTACCTAGTGTACAATTATAATTATTATCGTATAATATTTTTAATTTTGTACGTGCCTGTTATTATTGAGTATTAATTATACTAGTTTAATAAAGTCTGACTGATCAAAATTTTTAAATTTTTAAATTTGATTGAATATGAGATGAGAATAATTTTTAGTAGTTTTTAATATTAATTTTAAGATTTTATATTAGATTTTGAATAGTAAACCCTGGAAAATTCACAATAGTTTTTAAAGCGATGGTTAAAACAAAAAAAAAAAGTTAAGGAAAAACAGGGATTTTTACTCAAAACCAGTTTTTAACAAATATTATATTATTTATTTGATGTAACTAATACTCCGTAGATACTTTTAATTTCAACAGGATGTTTATGCTTATTTGAATATTTAGTACGAGATTCTTCATATTAAATGTATCAAACAAATATTTTATGATATTCTTTATATTATTTTGACATAGGTTTTTCAGCCGTAAAAATTAACGAATTCTCAACAAACGATTTTCTTAATATTGTGCTGTAATTCAAGAATAAATAATCATAGACCTTTAAAATTGAATACATAGTTACTAATAAATTGTTATGAAAAAAGTTAGAAATATAAAGATCCTTACTCATGTTTCTTTAGTTATAAGCATTAACTTAGCATTACAATTTGCACTTAACATACATATGGAAAATGGTCGATAGTGATATAGATAAATAGATAATAAATAACTGCAAATAAATCGCAATTTTGATATTCAAATAATACTATAAACCGACCTTTCCTTGATCTCCATTGGATACATTGAATCTACCATTCCAATCGATACAAACAGGTGCAACACCATTACTAAAAGAAACTCGGTTTCGTAACACAATAATAGCTATATCTTCAGCATGAAACCCAGTTGGTCCATAATAACCTTCTTTCAGATAAATCATGTCCACCTGTTCATTGTTTTAATTTATATTATAAGTATCATAGTAAAATTATTTTAATTATTTTTAATTATTAATAACTTACATTAATTATTTTAGTAAAGTCATTGTCAATTACTGTAAAGTCTCTAGCATATTTCCCAACAGCGATTGTGTATAGACCATCATTTACTGATATTCTATTAGAAATCATACCTTTTTGCCAAAAACAATGAGCCGCTGAAAATTATATTAATTTAATTTTTAATCTTGCTTAAATTTGTTGTATAAAGATTTTACCAGAAACGACTAAATTCGGTGCAATAATTGATCCTCCACAAATAAAGTCATAATCAGAATTTATTTTATTTAATCTATATATTCCAACATTCCAAGGTGCCGTCCCAACAAGTGCTTTTTCTCCATTGCTGATTAATATTAGGTTCAGGATATATACTCTACCGCAATCTAAAATAATATTTGAATATAAACATATATGATATAATTAATAATTTATAGTTAATAATACATATAGCAAGACATAATGATGATTGTTTAAAAATGTTGTTTATGCGTCACCCAATGATTATTAATTGTGCTTACTTATAAAACAAACAAGCTCATTTGGATACAGTAAAAGTTAAATAAATTAGTAAAATATATATAAACTTGAGAATCATATTAGAATATAATTACATGGATTGCATCTATACAGTTGTTTATTCCACGTCCCATCAGACTGACAAAGTAATTCAAATGGAATATCATCTTGTCCATTTGGAGCTGTATATGTTGGCTTACATGATGGTGTTGCTATTGTATCAGGTATTGATAAATTTGAACAATTTGCATACTTTCCATTATGACTACATTTAATATCTAAACTATCTGATTCTAAAGGTGGACACATTTCTATAATCGTAAATAAAGTATAATCAAACAAAAACACGCTTTGGACTTTTAAAATACGATTGATTAAGTACTTAATTATTACAACATTTGATGACTGTATAAAACTTACTGAAACACAACTTCTCAGAATTTGATAGCCATTTCCCATTTCCCCGACAAACCCTAAAACCATTGGGATAGGCCTGATGGTATCCAACCTCACAGTTTTCAATAACAGTAATTAGATATTTAACTATAGTTCCGTGTGATAAAATCTCATTAGAACCTTCATAAGAATATACAACTCCTTCGACTGCTGGTAAAACGCAAGGACTATCTGTGATCTATTAAAAAAAATTATTGTTAAAAATATATATTATTTTTGATATAATTAATATGTTGTTTTGAAGTAGTAGTTTTCATAAACAAAACAAATCGAATACAATAATTCAAAATTAAAATTGTTCCCTATACAGATATACATGAGTATATAACATATTATTTACGTACATGTTTGAAATTAAACAGTCCACGAATCCATTGAAGATGTTCATTAATGTCTGTAAAACCTAATATTGAACTGTTTTTTACGGTATCCTTGATACTTAAAACTCCAGATAAAAAATAAGAATTTGAGTGTAAAAATGTTATGCCCACTCCACTATCTTCAACACTGACTCCTTGTCCTGAAACTGGAGATATCTGATATTTTATACATAACAATACACAAATTAATATTCCTCCATACTACTATTGATTCTAAGGAACATTTTATCGTAAATGTATTAAAGGCATATATATTCAGCAATTAAGCTTGTCGTTGTATTATTCGTAAATGGTTGTTAGCTGTAATAACCCGCATCTGATTTTTGTATGAACATGTTCTTGTTGTGATGGTAATATTTTAAAATGTGTGGTAGTGGAACGGAAGAATCTCGCAAGCAGTCACATGCACATATCAGATTATAATTATGTTTTTGGATGACTCTAATACAAATATATCAGAATAAAAATCGTGATAAATATCGACACGTATCGTTGGAAATATTAGGAATAGTAATTATTGACAAAGAAATCGCCCATTTTTTTTTAAAATAACTTTAAATACTATTATCAAATCTTACCTACAAAATCGTTCGTTTGTCGTACGACAGCGTAACGATATTTCATCTACTCACTCAATATATATGCTGGAGTCCCACGAGGTAGTGATCTATCCCCTGATCTATATAATGTATTCACAGCAGACATCCCTCAATCTAGTAACACCCTTCAAGCAACATACGCTGATCACACAGCTATTCTTTCCTCCAGTCCAAATCCTATCTTAGCTTCAGCTGCACTCCGGGATCATGCTAGTAAAATTGACGAATGAGCCAAAAAATGGAAATTTAAAATTAATACAAAAAAATCTGTGCAAGTTACTTTCACGTTAAAACAATCTCTCCGTGAGTGCCCTCGACTAATTATGAACAATGCTCCCATCCCTGTCCAAACCGAAATCAAGTACTTAGGCATAACACTTGATAAAAGACTAACCTGGGACCCCACCTAAAAGAAAAAAGAAAATCATCGAACAATAGACTTCACCTCCTCCGACTGCTGCTAAACTCCAAAATACCACTCCAAAACAAACTTACTATATTTAAGTCAATCATAAGACCAATCTGGTCTTATGGAATAGCAATCTGGGGCCCAGCAAAGCCTTCGAACATCAGGCCAATTGATTTTTCAAGAGCTTTTCAATCAATTGCGCTAAGGTTAGTAACTAAAGCCCCCTGGCACGTTTCAAACTCTACTTTACACAACGATCTAAAAATAATAACTACCACCGAACTAGCCAAAACAATGTATAAACGTTTCCACCAAAATTTAAACACGCATAGCAATACATTAATATCAAACATGTCCTCCCTTACCCTTCCAAAAAACCCGCCACGCAGACTAAAGCGTAAATGGTGTAGAGACCTATTAAGTTAGCAAAAGAGGTGTTACCACTGAGTTTCTTCCTCAACACGATATTCATGTCACTTTATTCTGATTTTTATCTAATTTGCTTATTGTAATTATTGTGTACAGATTGTAAATTGTCTTTCTTAATAAAAAAAAATAAAAAAAAAACTTTAAATACTTAAAGAATCACCATTTCAAATATTTTGTGAAATAATCCAACAGAATTTGCTGTTCTTGTAACTATCAGAATTGAATAACGTATGGTATAAGCTATTTATAGTTTATGATTTGTCTGATACATTTTTAGAAATATATTTTATGAATTACTAAACATTAACAATAGGTAGAAGAGTTTATTTCTGCAAAAAACATAGGATTTGCGAAAGTACCTTTTATCCTAAAATTATCGATGTATTTTTCAGTTAATGTATGAAATATAAACCATTTACGAGAAACCTTGTATAAATTTAGAAATTTAAAAGTCATAGCTATGAAAATTGAAAATTTCATACATTTTTTAAATACAAAATAGTTAGCAAATATTTGGTATTTTGATCATTTTTGTCAAATTACTAATACTAAGGCTTAACTAATGTTTATAAAAAAAATAATGCGACTTTAAACTTTTGATATTTTTAGGTAAATGAAAAACTTTGTGTTACGTTTTAAAGTTTTTGACCTATTCAATAAAATATATGTATCGGTATTTATAGAAATAAAAGTATTTAAATATATAGGTACTTATAAATAGCTCAAAAACATTATAATTTGAAATTAATGTTATCATAATATTACACAGATAATGCAGATATAAAAATTTGGTGAAAATGTCATGTACGATGTACCTATCAATGGTTATTCATTTTTAAGTTAGTCAACAAAAAAAAAAAGGATATATAATATATAAATAAAGATTTTCAACAACTGGTTTTGTATATAAATTCCTGAATTCTATAATAATTTTTAATTTTAATTATTAAAAAAAGTGCTAAATTATTTTGACCTCCGAATTACCAAACTAGATCCAATCTTCATTTAAAAACCTCTATTATAGTAAAAAAATCAAAGCATTTAAATTGCTCCAAAATGTGTTGACAAAAAATACACAAATCAATTTAAAATCAATACTTTCATTACTACACTCTGAATCTAAATTTGTATTACCTAATTTAGAACCAGCGCAAAACTTATCATAAGTCACATATACATCGAATCCACTATACAAATACATTTCTCGACAAGTACTAGTGTTGATGTAAGGTAAAAATTGTTCTAATAACACACTTTGTATGCCATTTTTCATTTGTCCCCAAACAACAATCTGTAAAAGTATGAAACAGTTGTAAACAATATAAAAATGGTATAATATTAATATCGAGTTAAATTTTATTAGTTGCTTAAAGTCTCATTAATCAAAGTTTTTAAATTTGGAAATAAATCAAATATTAAATAACATTAATGTTTAGTGTTTTTACGAAGGTGTTTTTAGTTTGGTTGCCAGTGGAAGACCTTCCTAGCACTTACAATGACAACAAAGGTACCTACTATATGAACTAATACGACGTTTAAGGGATGTGCAGATATGTGCAGGGATGTGCAGATATTGTTAAAATTACTAATGATGAATTATTATATTGCAGAGTTCAATCTGAAAATATTTTTTAATTAGTTTTTCGTTTAGTACGTTCTTCAAATGAACTTAAAAGGGGGCAGGGTCTAACACATACAACTCTTCCATTTTGTTCAAAATTTGTCGGGTGAATTGTATGTTTTAGTCGTTTTAGATCTTAATTTGTAACTAAATATAGATTGGACTTACCAAAACTATCACAAACATTAACTTTTGTTTCTAACCACGGTATATAATATAATATACCGTGTTTCTAACATTTACTTCCCACCACTTAGTACAAATTTCCTCTTTGCAGCCCATAAACATTTCAAATTATATTTTATGTGTTCAATAAAATTACCAACAATAGGCTATAGCACAGAAAATTTACCTTTCCTTGAGCTCCATTTACTACATTGTATTCACTTTTCCAATCGACGCAAACAGGTGTAACGCCATTACTAAACGAAACTTTGTGTGCTAACACAATGACAGCTATATCATTAGCATGTTTGTTAATCATTCCCCAATAACCATCAGAATGGTAAATCGTTTTAACCTTTATAATTGTTTGAATTTATATTATACATATATATATATATTATGAATTACCGATAGATTTTAAAATTTAATTTAATATTATTAATTACTTACATTTATTATTTGAGTAAAGTTATTGTTAATAACAGTAAAATTTCTATCATATTTTCCGACAGAAACTTTAATTAGACCATCTTTTATTGATATTTTTTTAGATCTCATCGTATCATACTGTCCAAAACAATGAGCCGCTAAAAACAATATTTTATTAATTCGCATTCCTTCTTAAATACACTAGGTATACAAGTTTTTTACCTGAAATTACTAAATTTGGTGCAATAATTGATCCTCCACATATCAAGTTATAATAAGAATCTGTTTTATTTAATCCATAAATTCCAACGTACCAAGGTGTTGTTTCAGCTGTTGCTTTATTCATACCTTTTCCGATTATTCCTTGGTTTTTTGCATTTACTCTACCGCAATCTTAAAGAATATTAGATGTAATATAATTAGAAGCTCTATTTCAAGATTAATATGCGTAACTCTGGCATCTATTAATCATTACACAAACATATAAATATATTAAATGTGATAAAGCTATTATTTTTTACCCATGGTGATATCGAATTCATACTCGTATCGATCGCACGATGCTTTGGTCTCGTCTGCACCATCTGAACAATCCTTACGGCCATCACAAACCCTCGACGATTCGATACATACTCCATTTGGACATTTAAATTTATCTTCGGCGTTTCTACAATTGTAAACAATTATGCAACAAGTTAGGTATTATTCAATATTAATTATATCATTTTATTATGTATGCAAATATTAAATCTAATCGAATTTTAAAAGGGCTGATATATATATATATATATATATATATATCTAAATTACAATTACAGACTAGACAGTGGACAAAATGTTTTTATAGAGAGATAAGTATAAAGTGAGTTAGAAACCTATTTACCTATATAATAATTAATATTATAATGTTTACATGTATAATTTTAAACGAATAATATAAAATAGTTTCATGATTATAATAAACAGTTTAATTGCAGAACATAATAAAATATGTTATAATATACCAATATTAATATGGAAAATTATGCAAATTATGGGATGTCTTGTGCGTATTCAAAAGGTTAATAAAAAATAATAAATAAGAGAATAGTAGATAAAATTAGTTTTTTACATAATGAAAAAATAAAAACAGAAGTAGTTTTGAACATCCTAACCTTTGTGTGGCTTCATCACATATTTGTTTGTTTATATGAGTATTGTACATAACACAGTGGGAAAATTGTGATGTCATAAGATTTGTAGTCAGTACATAATATTAATAATACCTAGTATTAAGTATAGCTCGTATATTGTTCTAAGGTACTTATTAAAACTTTGGGCTCCAAGCCCCTAAGCCCGCAACCACCGCTATTTTCACCATTTATAATAATATAATATGTATTTATACAACAATTACCAACATTGAGCAAGAATCGTCATATTTTCTGTCACACAAAATTTCGGGTCCTGAAACAATGAATTAGTATAATATATTAAATACGTAAACAATGTTTAGTGGATTATTATTATATTATTTATTGTACTGAATTTGTAGTTTTGAATTCAATAATAACACATTATAAATACTAATATAAGGTAATATTTTGTCATCTAATGTATCGTGCATTCCTGAGTGATATGTGCTGCAGCAGTATTTCAATTAATAATAGTGTGGGGGCAATAAAAGTTTTAAAAAGCCAATAAAATGAAACCGCAAGTAAGGTTTTACTCGCAAGCATTTTACCACTTACAATTTTTCTCTTAATACAAACGATATCTTATATTATTTTTAATTATATATATATATTATCGAAATACCAAATTAACTTATAACGGTTTAGTTTGTAGTGATCGACAAATATTAGGGAGTGTTTTTCAGAATTTTTATTTTGTCATTTGATAATTAATAGTAAATACTTGCATATACATTTTATGCACAAACTAAATAATCAAAGCTTTATGTTTAAACTTCATAACTATTAATAAGTATTCATTTTTTTATGACAAGTATTTTCCAGTTACTAGTTCTCAGACTCTCCACCTCTCAAGTCTTTAGAAGTCACTTAATTGTATGAGCCTTTGATGTGTTTAACTTTTTGTTTTAAACAAAAAGACAATGTTGTATATCCATTAAAAAAATTAAAATGTCATTATTGGGTAGCTTTTTTCTTCACTACGCCTATACATAAATGAATCTACAATTTTTTATTATTTCAAATTATGGCGTACTAATTATTAATTATGTCATACGAAGTGATTGTATGCATTACTTTTTATAACAAAAGTGCAGCATTTAATAAAAGAATGATCGAAATTATATTTTGCTATGTTATTATATTATATCATATTTATTGTTATATTATTTCGACTAAATTAAATTTTAGAAAATGAAAAACTGTAGGTATTTGTATTTATATTTTTCGGTTTGAAATTAAATTTTGTTTTAACAATAAAATTATATGGAAAATTATTGTTTTAGAAAAATGTCTGGTGATATATTATTATATCATAATATCGTATTCAAAAGGCTTCAATGTAGATGATTTTTTTTTTTATGTATAGACTATAGCGTATTTAATATTTAATTATAATAGACACTGTACTAAGTACTAACATAATATCATTAAATTATTAAAACGTGATTAAACAGTGATATTACGTACCGAAACATAAAAATGAGTACATTAACCAGATATACGTCAACTTCATTGTCAATGGCCAGCGGTGATTAAAGAAAATATATTAAAAATATAAACCTAACCACAAATGTTTATACATTAATTATATCAAATGAACATCACTATACACTAAACAATATTTTATAGTACATTTTCTAACATGTAGTTAGAGCAAAACAAACATTCTATATTAAACACTGAAAATATCTGCAGTAATTTCATAATGTTTACTACAGCACAACAGTTCTATACAGATAATATCGGGTCTTCGCGAAATCAAAACCACTGTATCGCATGGATGCTGATAATATGCAGTCGGATTGGTATTATGTATATTTTACTATATTATGAGGCCACGTCATGACCGAAGGTCATGCTACGCAGTTGGGTGGCAATGAAAAAATTACGAGTTACTAACTTGTTTTAAAATTGATTTTTAGATCCTACCACTACGTAAAATATCTACACCTAATAGTTTTTCAACGTACTTATCTAACGTAAATAATTGCCAACTTATTCAGACTATCAACGACTAATATATTTAATATTTATGTAGACTATATATTATATAAACAAATTATGTAAAATTATTGTATACTTAAATAAATGTATAATAATGATTTTACATCGTTTGATAATTTGATATATCTAATAATTATTATATTATGCTGTACAAAGTCTTCTTAAATTACAATCAGTCGTGAATATACAAAATTTAGAATCAATTTATATTCCACTATTATACAATAACTGCACAATGATCTCCGTTATCTAGAATATCGTAGATCGAACAAACAATTTAATATGTCATATTGTAAGCTGTACACCTATACTTAAGCATGATATAGAGAGATTATGATAAATACCCATAATATTATATTATATCTGAGATAACGAATAATTGGAGGGACACATTCCAAAAAGTATCATTCGGTGGTTTGCATAACGGGTTCTAGTGTACACATACATTTAGATTTTAGTAATTCTTTGTTCATAAAATATAACATTAGGTATATTAAGTTGTACATTCATACGGTTACTTTTAATCTCGTATTTAAGTATTTAACTATCACTTACCAGTTAGTATTTACAAAAACATTCATGACTGTTTCCATTTTCGTGTCGGATATTTAGACAGTATAGTGTGACTATAATTTTATTTTCAACAATTCACTATATAAATTTTATAGTATCACTGATGAGTGATGATCTTTTTCTTTCTCATGCACCTTAAAGTTAACTTAACTCAATGGCTGGTATTAGGCTGCAGGCGTATCATATTGTCTTGTGTTGTAAAGAGTTTGTTTTATTTAATATATTAAATATTTATTAATATATATTTTATTTAATATATATATTTTTTTTATTTTGTTCTATTTAAAAAAGAACTTAAATAATTTAAATTTCAACAATTAAAATAAATTACCAACACGAATTTCCTATCTCAAAATGTATTACACCTTTGATATAGATGTTTCTTGTGCATATCTCAAATGGTATTATTTTGTTCCGATGTATTTCAATATTTTTACAATCCGGTATACTATACCTGCGACGTATTCATATCATATGGCATAGTAGATGGACTAGTTAGTGACGCCAGTGGTTCTGGTTATTTTTCCAATATCTTATTTTATCTATTATTACTGTAAAATAAAATAATACGATTACAAAATAGTTGCATAAAGATGTTTTTAATCCTGCACGAAGTTGCTAGTGAAAAATTAGGCTGCCGGGGATATATTTCTACTCAAACACTATTTTACGTAAACTACACAGCACTTCTTAACACTATTATTTGATTGTTTTAAATGTTTTGATCATCTTCTATATATATAAAAATGACTGTATGCATGTCTGTCTGTCTGTGTGATCAATTACTATGGCAACCATTTATATATTATTTTAAGATTTCCGTCTGTGTGTGTCTCCATATTACCATGGCAACCAATTATATATTATTTTGAAATTCCGATGGAATGTTTTGTATACAAATGGTTGCCATGGTGATATGTAAAACATATTGTTCATATAGAGTTGACAATTTTAATGGGCTGCAAAGTGCACGGGATCCAGTATTTTTATATATATAGAGATAGATTAGACCTCTGGGAAGAATACAGCAGTCTTGTAAAGTATTCGAATAAATGTGATCGAATAAAAGTATTTGAATACTTTTTTTGTATTCGAATACTATTTAAATACTTTTATTTGTATTTTTTATTCATTAAATAAATACTTTTTTCCGATCCGGAAAAATTGTTTTAAATTTGTGACAAGACATTTTATATAAATCATGAACATTAATTTTATACTTTGAACGAAATATAATATTGGCCCATGTCCCATGATATAATTATTTTTATAAACACCAATGTGTTGTATACTGTAGTCATAAATAACTTATATGATTACGATGTATTTTTAATTATTAATTAATAAATGTTAATTAGTTTAAAAAAAAGTATTCGAATATGTATTCTGAATATATTTTT
>NC_042494.1:4961142-4967269 GCF_005508785.2 Acyrthosiphon pisum
TAAGGTTAGTAACTAAAGCCCCCTGGCACGTTTCAAACTCTACCTTACACAACGATCTAAAAATAATAACTACCACCGAACTAGCCAAAACAATGTATAAACGTTTCCACCAAAATTTAAACACGCATAACAATACATTAATATCAAACATGTCCTCCCTTACCCTCCCAAAAAACCCGCCACGCAGACTAAAGCGTAAATGGTGTAGAGACCTATTAAATTAGCAAAAGAGGTGTTACCACTGGGTTTCTTCCTCAACACGATATTCATGTCACTTTATTCTGATTTTTATCTAATTTGCTTATTGTAATTATTGTGTACAGATTGTAAATTGTCTTTCTTAATAAAAAAAAAGAAAAAAAAAACTTTAAATACTTAAAGAATCACCATTTCAAATATTTTGTGAAATAATCCAACAGAATTTGCTCTTCTTGTAACTATCAGAATTGAATAACGTATGGTATAAACTATTTATAGTTTATGATTTGTCTGATACATTTTTAGAAATATATTTTATGAATTACTAAACATTAACAATAGGTAGAAGAGTTTATTTCTGCAAAAAACATAGGATTTGCGAAAGTACCTTTTATCCTAAAATTATCGATGATTTTTCAGTTAATGTATGAAATATAAACCATTTACGAGAAACCTTGTATTAAATTTAGGAATTTAAAAGTCATAGCTATGAAAATTGAAAATTTTATACATTTTTAAATATAAAATAGTTAGCAAATATTTGGTATTTTGATCATTTTTGTCAAATTACTAATACTAAGGCTTAATTAATGTTTATAAAAAAAATAATGTGACTTTAAACTTTTGATATTTTTAGGTAAATGAGAAACTTTGTGTTACGTTTTAAAGTTTTTGACCTATTCAATAAAATATATGCATCGGTATTTATAGAAACAAAAGTATTTAAATATATAGGTACTTATAAATAGCTCAAAAACATTATAATTTGAAATTAATGTTATCATAATATTACACAGATAATGCAGATATAAAAATTTGGTGAAAATCTCATGTACGATGTACCTATCAATAGTTATTCATTTTTAAGTTAGTCAACAAAAAAAAAGGATATATAATATATAAATAAAGATTTTCAACAACTGGTTTTGTATATAAATTCCTGAATTCTATAATAATTTTTAATTTTTAATTATTAAAAAAAGTGCTAAATTATTTTGCTTTTGACCTCCGAAGTACCAACTAGATCCAATCTTCATTTAAAAACCTCTATTATAGTAAAAAAAATCAAAGCATTTAAATTGCTCCAAAATGTGTTGACAAAAAATACACAAATCAATTTAAAATCAATACTTTCATTCTTAATCTAAATTTGTATTACCTAATATTTTAGAACCAGCGCAAAACTTATCATAAGTCACATATACATCAAATCCACTATACAAATACATTTCTCGACAAGTACTAGTGTTGATGTAAGGTAAAAATTGTTCTAATAACACACTTTGTATGCCATTTTTCATTTGTCCCCAAACAACAATCTGTAAAAGTATGAAACAGTTGTAAACAATATAAAAATGGTATAATATTAATATCGAGTTCAATTTTATCAGTTGCTTAAAGTCTTATTAATCAAAGTTTTAAATTTGGAAATAAATCAAATATTAAATAACATTAATGTTTAGTGTTTTTACGAAGGCATTTTTAGTCTGGTTGCCAGTGGAAGACCTTCCTAGCACTTACAATGACAACAAAGGTACCTACTAAATGAACTAATACGACGTTTAAGGGATGTGCAGAGATGTACAGGGATGTGCAAATATTGTTAAAATTACGAATGATGAATTATTATATTGCAGAGTTCAATCTGAAAATATTTTTTAATTAGTTTTTCGTTTAGTACGTTCTTCAAATGAACTTAAAAGGGGGCAGGGTCTAACACATACAACTCTTCCATTTTGTTCAAAATTTGCCGGGTGAATTGTATGTTTTAGTCGTTTTAGATCTTAATTTGTAACTAAATATAGGTTGAACTTCCCAAAACTTTCACAAACGTTAACTTTTTTTTCTAACATTTACTTCCCACCACTTAGTACAAATTTCCTCTTTGCAGCCCATAAACATTTCAAATTATATTTTATGTGTTTAATAAAATTATCAACGATAGGCTATAGCACAGAAAATTTACCTTTCCTTGAGCTCCATTTACTACATTGTATTCACTTTTCCAATCGACGCAAACAGGTGTAACGCCATTACCAAACGAAACTTTGTGTGCTAACACAATGACAGCTATATCATTAGCATGTTTGTTAATCATTCCCCAATAACCATCAGAATGGTAAATCGTTTTAACCTTTATAATTGTTTGAATTTATATTATACATATATATATATTATGAATTATCGATAGATTTGAATATTTAATTTAATATTATTAATTACTTACATTTATTATTTGAGTAAGGTTATTGTTAATAACAGTAAAATTTCTATCATATTTTCCAACAGAAACTTTAATTAGACCATCTTTTATTGATATTTTTTTAGATCTCATCGTATCATACTGTCCAAAACAATGAGCCGCTAAAAACAATATTTTATTAATTCGCATTCCTTCTTACATACATTAAGTAGGTATACAAGTATTTTACCTGAAATTACTAAATTTGGTGCAATGATTGATCCTCCACATATCAAGTTATAATAGGAATCTGTTTTATTTAATCCATATATTCCAACGTACCAAGGTGTTGTTTCAGCTGTTGCTTTATTCATACCTTTTCCGATTATTCCTTGATTTTTTGCATTTACTCTACCGCAATCTTAAAGAATATTAGATGTAATATAATTAGAAGCTCTATTTTAAGATTAATATGCGTAACTCTGGCATCTATTAATTATTATTTATTACACAAACATATAAATATATTAAATGCAGTCGTGTTAAGAATACTTTTAAAATGTACTTGAGTAAATACTCAAATACATTTTTTTTTTTTACTTAATTGTATAGTATTTCAAATACTACTCAAATACTCTGAAAACGTATTTGGAATACTTTTCAAATACTTTTGGTTTTTAAAGTGGGTTTCTAACTATCGTAATATAAACACATAGGTAGTAGGTTATCTAATATAGTTAGATAATAATTTAAAGGGAATATTGTTATTCAATAACTATTTTCACAAATCTGGTTTTCACAAACCCCCAGGCTTCAATTAACACAGAAATACAGAATACTAAATAAAACTATTATTCTATTATTGTAGTTGACAAAAATATTTTTCCACCCAATTATTTGGAATAGAAATAAAATGTTCGATATAAAAGACCAAAGTATTCAATACCAAAAAGTATTTAATACAAAAAATGTATTTAAAATACTATTCAAAATATTTCATGCTGAAAGCATTTAAAAAGTTATTCAATACTTAAAAAAGTATTTGAATAATACTTTTACTCAAATACTTTTACTTAAATACTTTACAGGACTGATTAAATGTGATAAGGCTATTATTTTTTACCCATGGTGATATCGATTTCATACTCGTATCGATCGCACGACGCTTTGGTCTCGTCTGCACCATCTGAACAATCCTTACGGCCATCACAAACCCTCGACGATTCGATACATACTCCATTTGGACATTTAAATTCATCTTCGGCGTTTCTACAATTGTATACAATTATGCAACAAGTTAGGTATTATTTATTTTAATATTAATTATATCATTTTATTATGCATACAAATATTAAATCTAATCGAATTTTAAAAGGGCTGATATATATATATATATATATATATATATATATATAAATTACAATTACAGACTAGACAGTGGACAAAATGTTTTTATAGAGAGATAAGTATATAGTGAGTTAGAAACCTATTTACCTATATAATATTAAAATGTTTACATGTATAATTTAATACAAATAATATAAAATAGTTTCATGATTATAATAAACAGTTTAATTGCAGAACATAATAAAATATGTTATAATATAACAATATTAATATGGCAAATTATGGGATGTCTTGTGCGTATTCAAAAGGTTAATAAAAAATAATAAATAAGAGAATAGTAGGTAAAATTAGTTTTTTACATAATGAAAAAATAAAAACAGAAGTAGTTTTGAACGTCCTAACCTTTCTGTGGCTTCATCACATATTTGTTTGTTTATATGAGTATAGTACATAACACAGTGGGAAAATTGTGATGTCATAAGATTTGTAGTCAGTACATAATATTAATAATACCTAGTATTAAGTATAGCTCGTATATTGTTCTAAGGTACTTATTAAAACTTTGGGCTCCAAGCCCCTAAGCCCACAACCACCGCTATTTTCACCACTTATAATAATATAATATGTATTTATACAACAATTACCAACATTGAGCAAGAACCGTCATATTTTCTGTCACACAAAATTTCGGGTCCTGAAACAATGAATTAGTATAATATATTAAATACGTAAACAATGTTTAGTGGATTATTATTATATATTTTGTCATCTAATGTATCGTGCATTCCTGAGTGATATGTGTTGCAGCAGTATTTCAATTAATAATAGTGTGGGGGCAATAAAAGTTTTAAAAAGCCAATAAAATGAAACCGCAAGTAAGGTTTTACTCGCAAGCATTTTACCACTTACAATTTTTCTCTCAATACAAACGATATCTTATATTATTTTTAATTATATATATATTATCGAAATACCAAATTAACTTATAACGGTTTAGTTTGTAGTGATCGGCAAATATTAGGGAGTGTTTTTCAGAATTTTTATTTTGTCATTTGATAATTATTAGTAAATACTTGCATATACATTTTATGCAAATACCAAATAATCAAAGCTTTACGTTTAAACTTCATAACTATTAATAAGTATTCATTTTTTTATGACAAGTATTTTCCAGTTACTAGTTCTCAGACTCCCCACCTCTCAAGTCTTTAGAAGTCACTTAATTTGATGAGCCTTTGATGTGTATAACATTTTGTTTCAAATAAAAAGACAATGTTGTATATCCATTAAAAAAATGTATCTCTAAGCTTTAATTTAATAAATCAACTAAAAATGAAAATGTCATTATTGGGTAGCTTTTTTCTTCACTACGCCTATACATAAATGAATCTACAATTTTTTATTATTTCAAATTATGGCGTACTAATTATTAATTATGTCATACGAAGTGATTGTATGCATTACTTTTTATAACAAAAGTGCAGCATTTAATAAAAGAATGATCGAAATTATATTTTGTTATGTTATTATATTATATTATATTTATTGTTATATTATTTCGACTAAATTAAATTTTAGAAAATGAAAAACTGTAGGTATTTGTATTTATATTTTTCGGTTTGAAATTAAATTTTGTTTTAACAGTAAAATTATATGGCAAATTATTGTTTTAGAAAAATGTCTGGTGATATATTATTATATCGTAATATCGTATTCAAAAGTCTTCAATGTAGATGATTTTTTTTTATGTATAGACTATAGCGTATTTAATATTTAATTATAATAGACACTGTACTAAGTACTAACATAATATCATTAAATTATTAAAACGTGATTTACTATTTATTATTATATTGTTAACAGTGATATTACGTACCGAAACATAAAAATGAGTACATTAACCAGGTATACGTCAACTTCATTGTCAATGGCCAGCGGTGATTAAAGCAAATATATGAAAAATATAAACCTAACCACAAATGTTTATACATTAATTATATCAAATGAACATCGCTGTCATCACTATACACTAAACAATATTTTATTGTACATTTTCTAACATGTAGTTAGAGCAAAACATTCTATATTAAACACTGAAAATATCTGCAGTCATTTCATAATGTTTACTACAGCACTACAGTTCTATACAGATAATATCGGGTCTTCGCGAAATCAAAACCACTATATCGCATGGATGCTGATAATATGTAGTCGGATTGTTATTATGTATATTTTACTATATGAGGCCACGTCATGACCGAAGGTCATGCTACGCAGTTAGGCGGCAATGAAAAAATTACGAGTTACTAACTTGTTTTAAAATTGATTTTTAGATCCTACCACTACGTCAAATATCTACACCTAATGTTTTTTCAACGTACTTACCTAACGTAAATAATT
>NC_042494.1:4969048-4972100 GCF_005508785.2 Acyrthosiphon pisum
CGGTCCGTGAAGTGGCGCTTATTAGCCAGGTATGCCGGGTACTGTTGAGTCTCGGCGGTATCGAGCGATCACGTTAGATCGGTGCGTTCAGGGTGCGTCGTCGTGGACTGGTTAGGTCGGATCAGCTTCGCCGGTGTCGTTCAGGTCGGTGTTGCTGCTGCGTTGATAGTCTTCGGGTCTTCAGGTCTTCGGGTCTTCGGGTCTTCTATAGTGCTTGTTGACTTGTAGAAGATATGTTGAAGACTGATGTGGAAGATGATTTGACCGGTGAACTGTCCCGGTATATATACTATTTGTTTCCCTTTGTTGTCCTGTGATTGGTCGAGGATGGTTGCTTTGATAAGCAATAACCACACCTCGACCCGTTGGTGTTCGCTTTGTTAATGTGGTTCTTGCTTGTTATTTCCGTGAAATTTTCCTGTTGGTAAACTACTTATTCTAATATGTCGCGTCTATTACTTGTGTCGCATTATGTTGCCATACTGTTGTGTTTGGTGGTCCTGAAAAAGACCATTTTAATGTTGGACGACAGTGTACTGTTACAATATAATTATTTTTATAAACACCAATGTGTTGTATACTGTAGGTCATAAATAACTTATATGATTACGATGTATTTTTAATTATTAATTAATAAATGTTAATTAGTTTAAAAAAAAGTATTCTAATAGTATTCGAATATGTATTCTGAATATATTTTTTAAGAACTATTCGAATACGTATTCTAAATACCTTAATTCTCATTTATTCGAATATGTATTCCGAATACAAAATAAAAGTATTCTTTACAAGACTGGAAGATAGTAAAGCTTTGGATTATCCGTGTAAAAACGCATATAATATTTTACACCGAGAGTTACTTGAAGGAGATATTGTTAGCTTGACTACTACAGAAGAAAAAATATTCATTATTTACGTTTATGTATGATTCCAAAATTGCCTATAAATTTAGATGAACTTAATTTGGCTATAACAAATTTAGGTGAGATTTATACAAATTGAAATGAAATCTTTTTACTTCTAAATAATTTTATCAATTGTTCATTATTCACGGAGCTAAAATGCAAATTATACACCACTTATATTTTTTGTTAACATCTAAAACTTCAGAAATATATAAAAATGTATTTTCCGATTTATTAGATAAATTTAGTAAATTGGATTTGACTTTTACACCACGTATAAATTTACACTGTTTTCCAACAAGCTAAACACTCGGTAGTTTCGGAAACTTTTCCTGAAGTTGTAAAAAAGAAATCAGTTTAATGCTTTGTTCGAAATTGCCGCCTTTTATTATTCATATATACGTCGTATCACTCTGTACGAAAGCCGGTCCGTGAGAAGCGTCTCTCGTGGCCCGTTGTGTCTGGCCAAATCACCAGCGGTGACAAACTTTGCCTTTTTCGTACGCTCGAGTTGAGCAGTCACATGGACGGCGGCAATGGTGGCAATCGTGACACCCCCCCCCCACCCTTTCAATTTTTCGAAACTATCATTCAGCATTTTCTTAATAACAGATAGCTGTCAGAAACTATACAACTTGTTAAAAACTGTTTTCCTAGATTTTCTTAGGTTATAATTTTAATAATAAAAGCGAGAACGGGTCCTCGGCAGTCAGCAGTATTTTGATTTCTAAATCGGTAATTAGTAATTACAGAGGATGATACTATTAATAGCTTACTATGCTATAAAAAATTTTAAATACAAGTGGATATTTATTATTTTATCAATGACGATTGAGTATTGACTCCACAATAGTGTTTGTATACTAATAAAGGGAAGTAGAACTCCATGTTTTCCTTATTTCCATGACTTCAACTATACGCACTTGACAATTTAAGCGTTTATTGATTTACAAATCAAAATATTGCCGATTTCTATACTTATATCATACCTATATAATACATTTTTTAGTATTGTCGTCCATCAGTATATACTATCGCTAATCGCTATCTCAAGCACCTATCTGTGGGCTGTGGGTGGTATGCCTATATTATTATTATTACAGTCAGTGGTGTCATTTCAGTTTTTAATAGAGGGGGTAAAAGTTTCGACCAGCCCAAATGGGTAACTTAAAAAACAACTACTGGCAAGCACTTAGCACGTATTAATATATTATGTTCCTGATCAATTTTTACACGGCAGTGGTTTACCTATAGGTTCTTCCATAAGTGTAACATGCAGATGTCGGAGTTCTATTTTAGATTTTGGTTCCTATAACCCTTATCATATATTGATTTAATAATACACAAATTTTAAAGTTTAAATAATTCAGACAATCTTGTACCTGTATCTAATTTTAATTATTTTAGTGTAGCTTACCTATTATACAGAAAAGCCAGACATTTTAATAGGTACCTCACATAGATTTTTTTAAGAAACTAGCTGAGCCCGTGCACTTCGTTGCCCATTAAGTGTACCAACTATATGTGACTCAAACTTTGTTCAATTCGTTATTTAATATTCGGTGTATGGTTTCAAAATAAATCTTAACTTTTCCGTTGCCCGGAATAAAAATTATGATTCGCAGCAGTATATTATCAGGTAGGCAATCTATACCTGCGGTAGATCGCGGACCACGTGCTGTTTGTACGTAGTGTATGATTTAACTCTAAAGTATAAAAGTTATACCAAGTTTGTCGTATTCTACTTATGGTGGATTGATATAATCAATTAATACAAAATCCTAACCTAACCTAACCTAACCGTACTAAAATCAGATGAATAAACGCAAACGCATACAAAAAAAGGTGGGTAAGTGGATTTCGCTCTGCTGTACAGTAGGTTACAAGTGGGTCACTGTATAATGGATGGTATTAAATTTGAATTCAATGATATAATATCATTGTATAAGAAAAACGATTCTGAGCGGAGACGGTATGTTAGTCTAGGTATAAGACATAATATTATATTAGGTACCTATAATAAATTCCAAATTAATCATATCATAATATTTATTAGGTACTTATAACGCGTTATACATCAACAAAAAACCGTGGTACTATCATAGATATATAAAAGTATACTTTAGAAGTTTCAAGTACCCACGAAT
>NC_042494.1:4972922-4975035 GCF_005508785.2 Acyrthosiphon pisum
TAAGGAATCCTGCATTACATTTTAAATCTTAGATTTAAAAATAAAATTTTTATGAATTTCTAACTCGAAATAATTTGCAAATTTTCGTGATTTTTCCATATTTTGTCATTTTTTGAACTTTAAATGCTTAAAAAAAAAAAACTGTGACTAACGATTTTTAATATTTTTCATTTGCCTTTGAAACAATATACTAGGAGCCTTCTATTAAATTTTCAAGCTTTTTTATCCAACAAATAAAATTTTATTGATATTTTTAGAAAAAAAACTAAAAAAAAATGGAAAATAAAAATGTCCGTAAAGAGCTCAAAATACATCAAAATATTTTGAAAATGTTAGGGTGTATAGAAGATGCTAAGATAAACATTCAGTCAAAATTTCATGTATCTACGGTAATTTTTTTTAAAGTTACACCAAAAACCAAATTCAATTTTGTGAAAAATCGATTTTGCGTAAAAATTCCCGTTTTTCCTTAATTTTACTTTTGTTTTTCCCGGCGCTTTTGTAAACCACTGGGAAATTTAAATTTTGACCTCCCCAATGCACCAACGATATTCACTTTCTGATCGAACAAGATACTGAAGTTGAAAATCGTAGCATTATTTCGACTACTTATCGTGTACATAGACACAAAAAAAATAAAAAATAAATAAAAAAAAAAAAAAAAAATCAAATAAAAAAATAAAAAAACACACATCATTATAAAATCAATACATTCATCGTTCAAATTCATTCAAATCGGTCTAACCATTTAGGAGGAGTTCAGTCACAACACACGTACAGTAGAATTATTGCGCTTAGCAACACATTCTGCGATTCATTTTTATATTATATGAAATCAACAAACATGCCGATTAACCAATAGCAACCAATATAATATAATGCACTGTTGCGCCACTGTTGTATTTTTGACATACAGATTTAAGATTTCATACCTTTCCGGTGGATTTTCCTAAAATTTTATTTCGTAAAAACCTTCTCCTGGCAGTTACGAACATCTTAAAGAAAATTTAAGCCAAATCGGACCAGCCGTTCTCGATTGGATGAATCGTTATACATTTTTGTCTCTATTTTTATATATATATAGATTAATAATAATAATAATAATATAAATAATCAACAAATAATAATAATAAATTAACAACAAAACCAATAGCAACCAATATATAAAACACTGTTGCGCCACTGTTGTATTCTTTACATCCAGATTTCCTACTTTTCTGGTGGATTTTCCTAAATTTTTATTTCGTAAAAACCTTCCGACAATTACGAAAATCTTAAAAAAACTTTGAACCATATCGGTCCAGGCGTTGTTGAGTTATGCCAGTTATCAGCCATACTTCACAGCTGATACAGATAATTAAACAGAAATAAAAACAATAATATAAATATATAAAAACGAACAGGTAAACAGGTATGTGATGTGCGTGTGTGTGTGTGTGTGTGTGTGTGTGTGTGTGGGCCGGTCGGTGGCGAGTAATCTGGTGATACGGCGACGACATCCTCCCCCCGTTGAAAATTACAAGTTTTCAACTTCTTGCTCTAGTGGGAGCCGACACAATTTACCGACAGGCCTTTGCATTTCAGCTCCAGTAGCGGTACGTAGGGTCACTACACGAATGATACCATCGCCTCCGGGATGTACCTTGATTATTCTTCCCAACCTCCATCTGGTCGGTGGCGAACAATCTTCTTTTATTATTACCACGTCATTTATGGACATTTCCCTTTTTGAGGTCAACCACCGTCCTCTGACTTGGAGCTGTGGCAAATACTCGCTATACCATCTTCTCCAAAACATCTGCATTAGGCCTTGTACAAATTTCCAACGCTTCAAGTGCGCTACTTCATTTTGTGGTATCTCGGGTTCGGCTGGTAATAGTAACGGACCCCCCACTAGGAAGTGGGCTGGTGTCAGGGCATTTGGTTCACATGGATCACTATTTAATGGAGTCATAGGGTCGCGAGTTGACACACGATTCGATCTGGCATAGTAGGGTTTGTAACTCTTCGAGATTGAGCCGGGTATCCTTGACGACACGAACTAAATGAGTTTTTACGCTCTTTACGCGCTTTCCCATACGGCCACCGAAATGAGGGGCGGATGGTGGGTTGA
>NC_042494.1:4975085-4989936 GCF_005508785.2 Acyrthosiphon pisum
TGCAACAACACCTCAAGTAGTTCACAGGATAATTAGTAATTACTAATTGTTGTATCAGTTATCATAAAAGATAAAAACAATTAAAAAAGTCCTCCGGTCGCTAAACTCGAGGTCCTCCGCGCGGCATTATAGTAGTGTTGCGCGCACGCGTATAAACATAAAATCGTTAACTTTAGGAAGCTATAACTTCCAAAATAATCATTTCCACAAATTTTATTAAAAAAAAAAAAAAGGTGCCCGGTAAACTAGACTTATACCATTAATTATTTTAAAAGTTTCAAGTACCCAGAAATAATATTTATTAATTACAATGAAACAACTAAATCGTAATTCTTTGTATAGTACCTAGGTATATTAAATTCCTTTTCAAAAACTGGTTTTTCTCAGTTTTTCATAAATTGTTTGTTTGTTTTTTCCAAGGCATAAGATCCGCCAAAACTATGTCTATAATCGAATAATAAAATGATTTTCATTTTTACCGTCTTACATATACAGACTTCAGGCACGGTCATGAAATCAACTATGAATATTATGAAGATGATCAAATGTTATCTTCAGTTCTGGAAGCGAATATTTATGTTCTCATTCCTCGTATTAGTCGTTTTATTTTATGTGACTTTTTATTTCAATTGCAAAAAAACCTTCGCCGATGATCTAGAACAAACGTTCGCCATATCACTTGAACATCTCGACGAGGAGCGGAGAATCAACATCGAACTGACTGAAATAAGAAACGATCTAATTCAAAAGTACGTCTTGCTGAAGTTGTGCATTATATAAAATGGAATATTATAATATAATAATCGTTTACGTTTATATTTTATGTTTTTAGATTGAGATTCGACGAAAAAAATGTACATCATACAAAGCCATCTTATTACAGTATTTTTTTATCTTATATTTTAATTATACCAAAACGCACAAATTATCATGATGCACAAAAGTTTACATTGCTTTTTTTACTAAAATAGTATATTGTGTGGCAATGGCGGGAAATGAGCTATTTCAGTCGTGGATGATGTCTGCACGATTCGGAGACTGAAATTTCAAAGACGCAATGACGCACGATGTGCCAGTGCTCGAATGGGGGATGCGCAGGGAGACGGATCTCCCCCCCTCCCCTATTATTTTTATTTTTTTTGCGTACCCTTACTATCCATTTTTTTACTTGGAGGGGAAGGAGTACAAACTAATATCCGAAATAATGTAAGATGTAGATATTGCGGGTATCAAAATATATTATACCTATTTAGAATTCAAAATGTGTTGCTAGACATTTAAATTTTATTTATTCTAAGCATCATGCATAAAGGTTTTAATATTAATATAATATTTAACCAAAATTGTATGTTTTTTAAGGACTGTGGTATAGGTTCAAGTTTCTGGTTGTGTGATATACGTGCCTAGCACTTTTGGGGATTTCCACTTTACCAACCGGCACTTTTTGAGAAGTGCTGACTCACTAAATATCTATACATTATGTTCACATTAATTTATAGAAAACAGTAGGTTTACTAAACGTCCAACGCCTTCCGTTTATTTATAAACGTTAAAATTAACGCCACATTGAAAATTAAAATCGTAGCGTAAATAAACATTTAGAAAATATATTTTGGTTTGTTTTAGAATAAAATATTTTAAAGTAGAATCGGACAGTCGGACGTTGTGAAATAATAATATATGTCAATATAAATTATTCATCTTACAGATGAAGAACACAAGTAAAATGTTATACGTCCCGTCTGAAGAGTACGAATTGTTGCGTCGCCGTATTTATTCAAACACGAAAGAACTTTGGTATTACGTCAGTTCTACATTACGATCGTTGGCAAACGAATTCGATGATTTGAAACCAAACGTTTCTGATATGAAAACTATGGTCGACGAACACTATAGATCGTTATTGAGAGATGTCGCCAAACTGGCTGATGTCGACGGTTATTCACTGTGGAGGTTGAAAGAGTTTGGCTCTTTGAGTAGACTGGTCCAAAAGAGACTTCAACATACGCAGAATCCGCCTGACTGTTCCAAAGCTAAAAAGCTCTTGTGCAATTTTGTCTACGTAAGTTAGTTCAATCCAACTATTCTGTATAAGTGTAAATTATTAAACTCACCCTTTATATAGACAATAAAATTTAAGTCCTAAAATAAAGAATATTTTAAATAGTTTAATTTAAGAAGCTTTTTTCATGTATCATTATATTTAATGATATTTTTTTTTTTTAATTAACACACGGCCACTTAGGCTATTGGGTGGTTTCTAAATGTGGGTAGGGTACTGTAGGTTTAAACACGTGTATTTGTTAGTTTGGAAGTTTTTTAGTGGGCTCCCGTAGGTATCTGCTTAGTTAAGTAGTATAAGTACCACCACCACATCTCTCTGGACACCGTGACTTGTCCGAAGAAAAATGCCACCCGGCAGTCGAGGTTTTAAATCGGCGTTGGTGCGCGTCGTTAATCCGCTCGGGCCACTATAATACTATTATTACACAATGTTTTTTAGTGTATACAGATTGTAAATATTCACATGCAAAACACATATTTTATTTATTATAATTTATTAATATATTTTTAATGAGTGGCAATAAAAATTAACACTTGGAGGAGGGGGGGGGGGGGGGGGTGAGTGCTATAATATTAAATTATATTGGCAATTTTATAATTTCAGGGAAATTGGTGTGGATTTGGATGTCGTGTACACCATTTCGTCAAGTGCTTATTTGTCGCCTACGCCACCGAGAGGACAATGATTATAGACAATCCTGGAAATTGGTGGTTTACTAGCGGTGGTTTTGAAAAGTTATTTTTACCCCTTAGCGACACGTGTACGTCCAAGGATGGTGAAACATTTTCACATTGGCCAGGTACATGAAACATTGATAAATATTAATCAAACGACAAACACACACAAATATTTCCAACGTACATTTACAACTATAAAAGTATTTAAAAAATTATTCAATTTCTCTTATTTGGGTGTTTTTTTCATTTATAAACAATGTCGAACCCTCCTACCACCATCACAAGTAGTTTTAGGTACTATATGATAAAAGAAAACTTTAAGTTAAAATATTTTTTTGTTTTACCAACCTAAGCAACAAATAATGTGTAATATATTATTATATAATATTATCATCAATATTATTATTTAAATGTATAATAATAAAACAAATGCAATAGAAATACATTTTTTGATTAAAAGCCCATCTCAAAAAATTTCTTTTTTATGCAAACTTACACGTACTATGCAATGATTAAAAATAATTAAATTAATTAAAATATAGGAAAATGTGTCTTTATGCAAGTGGTAATGGACCAGAGTCACGTCCACCTCACTACAGGATTAATATTATTTTATAACTATTGTAAATGTGTACCGCAACCATGCAAACGTAATGAACTATTTCATTGAATTTATTGATTAACTACATAATATTATAGGCAACGAAACTACTCAAGTCATAATGTATGATCTGCCCAGACCCGATAATGCTGACAAACATCTCAATTCTCTTTACCTTCCGGTCGTGTTGCCCGAAGACTTAGCTGAACGAATAAACGTCTTGCACGGCGATCCAGCTGTATGGTGGATAGGCCAGTTCTTCAAATACATTTTCCGGCCGCAACCATTCATTACCAATGCGTTTAACGAGTTTGCCAAGCGTGTGCGTTTCCAAAAGCCAATTGTCGGGTAAACATTTTTATATTACGTCGTATCGTTACATTGACACATCGCGCATGGCGTATAGAAATATTAAACTAAACCAATATTTACCGTATATTTTGCAACAATTATTAATTTTGAAAAGACCGATCGCGATTAAGTCAAGTCTATATATTATAAATAAATTATAACCTAGGTAACCAGAGCCCACAGTACCGACGTCGGTATGAGTATATCAGGGACTGGAACCGAACCTAAAGAACCGGTTCTGGAACCGGAACCTTTAAAATATTAAGAACCAGAACCGGAACCGAAACCTTTATTTTAATATAATAAAGTACCGGAACCGAACCGGAATTTTTAAATTAAAAAGGTACTTTTAGGTTCAAAAATAAAATAATTTTATTTATCATATTTAAAGGTATTACGGTTTTGTGTATAACCTATGTAGTATAGTTCTATGATATATTATGAGTTTTCTTATATTTCTCATACCTCATTTAACCTAACCTAACCTCAATTATACCCACATTCTGGATGACTATTTGAAATTATTATACTTTTTGGAACCGAAATTATCTGGAACCGGAACCTAAATTATTTGGAACCGGTACCTTTATTTTTTTTCATCAAAGAACCAGAACCGAACCGGAATAGTTATTTTATTTTTGGAGAACCGATACCGGAACCGATACCGATAAATTCAAAAGGTTCCAGTCCCTGGGGTTTATAGCTGTTGATGAAGTAAGTTGTATTGTGTCCATTATCAATTTCCAATGAAGACATAATCACTTGAAAATGATAATCGTATTTAGGATTTTATTCAATTAACAGCGCCTTTTATATTAGTCTTATATAATTGTCGCGGACCTGTGGGGTGCCGCGTGGGTGGTTTTCTTGAGGTAACCTGCACTAGGTGAAATTTAGAAAGAAGAACAGAACAAAAAAAAAAGAAAAACGCAATTTGGTGGTTTAATGTAAGGGTCGGTGTTTTATTCAACAAAAAAAATGAGACCGACACAATTAATAATAAACACGGTGAAAAAAAAAATAGATATTCCGTATTATAATATGTACAGCTACAATTCGCGGGGACGTCGGTCGTGTCCGTGCGTGTGTTCCCGGCGGGTCGTAGAAAACAAGTCACTTGTGCGGTCCGGTTCGCCGAGCGGCCGGCCGACGGTTCCGTCGTCGATTGGCGGTTTGTTTGAGAGCCACGGCGCGGCTTCCGCGCAAAGGCTGTAAATCTACTTACTTATTGTATTTTGGGACTAGATTTTTTAGTCCATTTACCAATATCAGTCAATAAACCGAAAGGTCTAAGAATAAAAAAGCGGGTAAGTGGATGTCGCTCTGCTGTATAGTAGGTTACAAGTGGTCCAATGTATAATGGATTTCATTAAACTTGAATTCAATGATATAATATGGAGATGGTTTGTCAGTTTGGATATTTTATATTGTTATTATATTTTATTATAGTCTGTAAGTTGAATTGATATAATAATATTATAATTTTTTATTCATTTCTATGGTGATGAACAATGTGTTAGAAATTAAAATTTTTTGCAATTTGTCGGTGGTTTTTCCTATGGCATTAAAAAATTATTGAGAAAATCGAAAAATTCCCTGTCTTATGTACCATATTGATCCAATTTGCTAAAAGATAAAGTATTGTGTTGAAATCGAAGAACTCCTTCTGGTAGAAACTTTGTATACAGGATAAAAAAAAAATTAAAAAAATTAAAAAAATTAAAATTAAACACCATTGTAAAACCACTAAAATGTAAAATTTGTACATAAACCTTTTTATTAAAGTAAAAAAAATTATTTGGATAATGTACTAATAAATATTCAATATAATGAACTTATTTATGGTACTTCAAATGCATGTTGTCAGAAAAATAACATTACGATGATGATAAAAATTTTTTTTTTAATGTTTCGTTGAGCTTTCGTTTAAAAATCTGATAAAATTAAATATATTAAAATATGTATATAAGCGTTCAATTAATAAAATGTAGTATTTGTGTGCAGATTGCATATCAGACGAACGGACAAACTCATTAAAGAAGCTTCGTTGCACAAACTCGAAGAGTATATGTACCACGTCGAAGAATATTACAAGCTCAAAGAATTGGACGGCGTGAACGACACGAAACGGATTTATTTGGCCACGGACGAGCCAACATTGTTTGATGAAGCTAGACTAAAGTGTGTTTGAAATTTTCAAACATGACGTTATTATAATTACATTTATTTGTAGATAGTATAAATAATCCATCATGTTTTGTTAGATATCCTGAATACGATATTATTGGCGATCCAGAGATATCAAAATCTGCGTCAACTCAGAAGTTAGACGGTTCGATTATAAATATCAACATCGAAATATATCTTCTAGCTCACTGTGACTACGTAGTTTGTACTTTTTCGTCAAATGTATGTCAAATTTGTTTCCTCGAAATCATTATGCTTTATCATTAATAATTAATTTTAAAAGTGAACATTTTTTATAAAAAAAAAGAATATAATCATGGTATTGAGTCGAAATCCGTTCTAGTAACTCAAATAATCACAATACTTATTGATTAATGATTACTAACCCAACAACGGGAACACATGTAACATTACGTCACCTTATTTCAAAAACTTAAAACAAATATCATTGCAATAGTCATGAATACAATTATACTTCATGCATGTCGTATGAATGTGTGTTGTCGTGCAAGTTTGTAACCTCCTATGCTCTTCAAAATGATCGTTTTTTTTTTTTTTGCGAATAAACCATAGTTGTCTGCCTTTTAAATGTATGTCAAATTTGATTTTTTGATTTCATTATTCATTGTTACTAATAATTAATTACAAAAGAAAATATTAACTTGAGTATAATCGGAAATTTTTCATCGAAAATAACCGGTATCAAGTACCCAAAATAATAACAATACTTATTGACTACTAATTTAACAACACGAATACGCCTTGTAACTTTATGTGATCATATTTAAAACACTGCAACTGATAACTTACAGAGGTGAATTGACAATATCTTTGCTCGGACAAGACGTTGGAAAATTAAGATCAATGGCGACAAATTGGTGCACGTTAACTATACGTTACGCAAAACCAAAAACATCTAAATAGTACTGAATAAATCACCAACCCCACAAAAAGATTCAGCAAAATATCTTGGAATGCACCTTGACTTTCGTCTAAAATGAAAAAACCACGTCCGTCAGAAAAAATTCAGATTAAAGAAAAAATGAGAAAACTTTATTGGTTAGTTGGACCTCACTCCGAGTGAACCATCGAAAACAAACGTCTACTGTATGTAGCAATTATGAAACCTATCTGGATATATGGCATTCAATTGTTGGGTTCTGCCAGTAAGTTTAACATCGATGTAATACAATGCTGTCAAAACATTTCCCTTCAGATCATCACTGCAGCCTATCGGTTCGAAAGAAACAACGCAATTCACCGTGATATGATGCTGCCTACAATAGCAGACGAAATCCAAAAGTTTGCTCGCAAACACGAGACGAGGCTAGATCACCATGTCAATCCCATTGGCCATCCAACTATTAGATAACTCCAAGGATATCAGACGTCTTAAAAGCGTCTGAAACCATATGACTTAATTTAAGATTTTAGATTAAGGCAGAAGGCACTTTATTGGAAGTGACTCCATCAAAGTGTAATATATATATAATTTATATCTAGTATATAAAATATGTATAATTATCAAATATATTTATAAAGACCTTTGGGTCGTTTAAATAATATAAAGCCTTGAGGCATTAAAAAAAAAAAAAAAATATTTATAACAATAATTTGAATAAATGTATTATCTACGTAAATTGGTTTTCAATGAATTGTGTATATTATGTTGCAGGTGTGTCGGTTAGCATATGAAATTATGAACAGTCTCCAACCAGATGCATCAGCCAAATTCACTTCTTTAGACAGAACATTTTTTTTTCATGGTCAAGTTCGCAAACTGAATGTAGCTTTATTATCTCATAAAGCATACGGACCGGAAGAGATGGATCTAGATGTAGGTGACGAGATCGAAGAAGCTGGAAATCATTGGGACGGTTATTCAAAGGGGAAAAATTTGAGAACAAATAAATTACTTCTGTATCCTACATTCAAGGTAAAGTGTAATCCAACAAAAACTCAATAGTGAAATAAGGACCTATTACCAGACCAAAAAAAGTCTGCCTATCAAAGTAGTGACATCTATTCTCTATTCTAAATACAAACAGAAGTCAGCGGAGAGGCTTACCTTCGTTTCAAAGCACTGGCATCGTGAGTCGACTCGGTGGGGGAAGCGTTAGACGATACGTCTAACCGTCGCAAACTAAAACCTATTGCCGCTGGCTACTGTTCTCATTCTGAATAGAGTATAATATGTATTGCAGCCAATTTTGATCTTTCACTAGAAATAACCTTAATACACAAATAGATTCATGTGCAACAATTCTCAATAAATTTTATTATTTCTTTTATTTTTAACAACTGAAACAAATTTTTATCACCCTCTGGTAATTTTTCTGTTGCAACTGTGAAATAATTAGTAAAAGCAATAAAATTAAAAGAAATTTGTTGCACATGAATGTATTTGTGTATTAAAGTTATTGAATAAAGAAAGGTCACACTCAGCTGCGGTATAGATATTACTACTTTGGTATGCAGACTTTTTTGGAAGAACTTTTTTGAGTCTGGGCCTTTTTATTCAAGGTTGAGCTTTTGTTAAATATTATTAATTTTAGCTTCAGCATAGTGGGCGTCTTCTTTCAGGATTTAATCATGATAATATACAGTATCCGAGTCAACCAGTTTTTGCTATGTGTCGCGATTGTCGATTCAATGTCACTTCATGCATTTAGAACTACTCTTCCTAAGTGGCATTAGTTTTGAAAAAATTGCAATTATTAGATTTTTCTCTTTACTTAAACGATAATACCTATTTTTGTGCAAAATTTCACGTTTCTACCTATATAGGAAGGTATATTATCACATTATTCAAATTTCAAAAGTTCATTTTAATAGGAGGCAGAGATATGAGGGTTAGTTAAACCGAGATAAGACGTTGGTGTAAAGCACTATTTAAGATATACAGGCAGCGTGGAATTATTTTGGATGCCCAGTGTATATCCTCGATTACCACCTGTGAGTAGTGCAACTAGCGCCCAATCGGAATTTGCCAGCGCACAACCCAGCTCTCAGATGTGTCCACAAGTCAAAAATATTGATACCTAACCTACGTAAATACATATGTCACAGACAATTTAGTGTCAACTCAAATCCGTGAAAACAATAATTAAAACTCTCAAATTCTCAAGTTATTATATTTCTTAAAACAATTTTGTAAAAACTTAGGAAACAACTTACGAAAATGTTCGTCAAAAAAAAGTTTAGCTATGCTACGCCCCATTTAAATTTTAATTTCAATATATTATTAAGATAAAAAAATTTCAAAAGTTTTTCATAAAAGCAATAAAATTCCTTTCGCTCATAAAAAGTCTATGAAGTTCCCTCCTCCTACATGGAAAATATTGATACCGAGTTTGAATTATGTGGGACCATGTGGGAAGGAGGTAAAATATAAATTATGCTTGGTTACATTATTATTTGATTTTAGGTAACAAGAAAAATTGAAGTTTTGCCTTTTGCCAGCTACCCAAATATCACTATGAACAATGAGGTACAGAAAGAAGAAAATTTTTAAAATCTGTTTTTGTAATATTACCTACTTAAATGTTATGAATTATTATTAAAGTAAAACAAAATAATATGGTTCTTAAAATATAAAAATTTTAGTTTAAGTTGGTTCATTTACAAATATAAAGTATATCGTAAATGCAACATATTATGTGAATAATACCTATATAAGTACTCGTGTTTCCTTTTTCATTCAAATTTGGTTCAGCAAAGAATATTTTTTCATACAAACAACTATATTATGTATGAATGTATACATGTATAAGTATAATATTAAATAGTATTATCTTATCAAAGCGTTTAACAAAATATTTTTTCTAAGTTTTCCTTCCAGCTGCTTTACCAAAAACTTAAATCACGTATAAACCATATAAATATAGGCACAATTTCAACTTTTGACTTTGGGTTGGGGGGGAGGGGGGTACGGCTAAGTTTGGAGGGGCTAAGCACTCCCAAGCCCTCACCCCTATTTGCACCTAAGCATATAAATGTAACATAATCATACCTATTATAACAATTCCAGTAAACTAACAACTAATTAGATGCATGCTCTCAAGTCTCAATAGGTATAAAAAAAGTCCACCTAGTACTGAAACCAAATTATGTTTTACACTTGTTTGTTTTCACTCTGCTCAGCTGAGAGCTATGTTTTACATAGGTAGTGGTAAGTGTGTTACGTTTTTGAAGTGACTACTTCTTTTAGCGGGCAATGTGTGTACGTTTTGCACTGCGAAAAAACTTTTGTTTCGCGTCACGGAACGCTATAGTCCACGCAACAAAAACTGGCCGGTGGCCGACGCGACTCTAACGGCCATTTCCTATCAGTGGTCATCATAAATACATGTCAGCGCTGTAGCGTTGACTATAGCTAGTGTTTGAAGTAAAACATTGAAATTTTTTTAACACAAATAAAAATACAATTTTTTATTTTTTTTAACACAATGTTCAGTGTTCTAAATTCAAATGAAAGAATTAAGTAGGTATACAATATACATGTATACTATTGTATACCTACTTGTATCATTTAAACATTACAATATTTAAAAATTTAGAATACCATTTTAAATGTATAATACCAAAGGTTAGGTACATTTAGGAACCATACAATTATGAAGTTGATTTATGACAATTATATGGAAATATAAAACTTATTTAAAAATAAAACAAAATTTATTAAAATACTGAACAGAAATATTTTATACATTTGAAATACTTCTTGAAATATTTCATGAAGTCACTTCAAAAACGTAACACTTTTACCACTATGTATTATTCTAAGCTGAGAATAAAACGTTTTTATACTTTCAATTAATCATACATATTATGTTATTATATTCACACTTATACATATTGCATTATTGCCAACCCAAATTACGGTGTCAGAAATATCAACTGTAGCTGAATGCTTTTTTGGGTGAGGAGGTGTTTATGTTTGATTTTATTCGAGCGTTCTGATAGTTAGAGCATACTAAGTGTGTTTGACGGTGAGTCCGCAGAGGCACGTTTCACACCTGGGTTCAGACTCCTTACACATTAGGTGCAAATGTGTGATGCTCTCCATTGTTTGGGGAAAATTTTATTAGTCCAGATATTATTGAAGATTTTGAGTAAAATGTTTAGTGATGATTGAGATAAATTTTGGAGAAACGAAAAAGGTATTCTGTCAGGGCCAGTGCTTTTGCTTCTTTTGTTTCTCAGTGAGGTATTAAGTTCAATGATCAAAAAGGGTGAGTTTATTGGGTTATCTGGGTTGTCTGCTTCGAATTTGATTGGGGAGTTGGATTCGATTGTTGTTTTTTTGGAGTAATGAAATCTTTACTATAGTTTTCATTGCTATTGTTCAATGAAAAAAGATCCAAAAGCGTCAGCGATTTCTTTTTCGTCTGTTATAACTTTTTATTATAAAGAATTTAATGTTTCATATTATTTAAAAATAACCAATTAATAATTATTGACAAATGTAATTTTTTCAATACATACAGTTACACCTATAAGAAGTAGTTACTTCTGTCAGTACTCCCCAAGTCCCTTGTGTTTTATTTTATAAATGTAAAATCAATTAGTGCGGCCCCCTTTTTGTACACTTTAGCTGTCATTAGCGGGCCGGGTATGGGCTAGTTTTGGGCTTTTATATAGTAGTAATAGATAATAAATTTAGGTATCTCTCTACATATATTATGTATTCATTATTTAGTCATTGTTATCTCTCAAAAAAATTAGTCATTTATACCTGATCTATGATAGTAACCTCTGCAGTAAGTATGAAATTATGTAAGAATGCTATTTGTATTGAGATAAAAATGCGATTGTAATGCAATGTAATGAAATTGTTAGCGAGCAGTTTTTTTCACTTTTAATATGAGACGGTCGAAAATTTTGCCTCCCCCCCTCAAAAACTGAAATTACGTCATTGCTGATGCTATAGTCTCTAGACATCCTAGTCTAACCGCGCGCCTGCTACGTACACGACTATGTACATGCCACACCGTACCCCTCCCCTCCCATCCATGTCTATCACGTACCGCAACAAGGCGTATGATTTACATTAGGATAACAAGTGGATAAAGTGGACACATGTCCCAGCTATAATATTGTTATTTGTTACCAAAGTCAACGTATACATAGGTCTCGTTTCAACATTAGCATATTGTTATTTATGATTATTATTTATTACCATTGTACAAGCTGATACGACTGGGCGATAAAAACAATATATTAATATGATAATATAATGCCAACGTTTGTTTTATTTAACATGTAATTATTATGATATTTTTCCGGCTATTCTGTTTTCATCCTTCTCTTAAAATTCCTACATCCCTATAAAAAAATATATATACAAAATATCCCTAGTGCTCCATCAGTAGTCGACTCGACCTAGGGTGCGACAATTATTTTAGAAGCTGAGAATTTATCAAAAGCAGTTGAATTACACCTTTACCGATCCTAAGAAAAAGAAAAATTCCTAAAAAATCTGGCGAATTAAGTAACGATGAACCGATAACTAATCCTAAACAAAAATTTAAAATTGATTGTTTTTTGTAGCCATTGATAAAGTTCAAAATGAGCTGAATGATTTGGTACCGACAATAGGTACTGGTTTATTAAATGATATATCATTTGTTTTTAGGAGGCGGATTTTAGAGGTAAGATCTAATCCAAATTGTCTCCCAAAAGATGCTTTTAATACTGTAGGTATGCTATAATTATTAGTGATGCACAGTGATGTCGTATTTCGATATCGATATCGATTACAGACCAATTTTACCGATATCGATATGACAAAAATAATATTCGATATCGAAATACGACATCGCAGGTAAATATCCAACATTTTATCGATATTGAAAATTGATATCAATTCGTTGCAATTTGAAATTTCTATTTTCTATTTATATAAGTTTTGACAGAAAATCAATGTCTAAGAACGATTAAACACCAACGATAAGCAATACAATAAAGCTCTTACAATAGACGTATATAGCTGTGACTGTTGGATTTTTACAATTAGTCTCGTTTTTTCCGTCGTCTACGTTGAGTTAAATAATTAATAAGTTAAATTAATAATAATTTATTTGTCAATAGTTATAATTAATAAGTTAAATAATTAAATAAAAATTATGAGTTCTATTAAGATAGTACCATTACCTGGAGGTCGTAGTGACGTATGGAAACATTTTGGCTTTCAAATAGATAATAATGGCACAATATTAAATAAAAAAACAAGTTCACTGTCGCGAGTGCAAGTCTATTATTGCGTACAGTGATAATACTAGTAATTTAAAATTACATTTACAATAATCCAGCGCGTCAAAAACATCTAGTGCATCGAGTGATATTCAAAATTATTTTAAAGTAAGAACATCAAAATTATCTATAACGGGGGATCGTAGTAAAGAGCTCACTAAAAGTTTAATGACATCTGTCATTAAAGATATAAAACCACTTAGTATCGTAGAAGGTGAAGGATTTCGTGAATTTATGCATATAGCTGTGCCAGAATATATTGTCCCGTGTAGAATGACTGTAACAAGACAAATTTACCAAATGGCAATAGTTGAAAGGGAGAATTTAAAAAAGGTTTTGAAATATATACCTAATGTGTGTTTAACTGTTGACTTTTGGACTTTTGTGGCAAATAATAGTTACTTGGGTGTAACATGCCATTTTTTGGAAAATTGGAAATCAAGAAATAGAATTTTGGAAACAGTTGAGGTACCGGAATCGCATAATTCGGAAAATATTACTAATAATATAAAATCTGTAATAAAAAATTGGCAAATTGGAAATAAAGCGTGTGCTATTGTCAGTGACAATGCGGCTAATATGGTGAAAGCTATTAATGACATAGGTCAGGATAATTTAATTAGATGTACTGCACATTCTATCCAATTGTCTGTAAATGCCGGGCTCCAAAATGATTTAGTTAAAACATTAACAAGCAAGTTACGAGCAATTGTTGGTCATTTTAATCGAAGTTCGTCATCACAACATGAATTAGATAAGGAACAAGAAAGATGTATGGAAGATAAAAGTAAGCTAATTCAAGACTGTATAACTAGATGGAAATAAATAATGTACCTATAATTTTTGTTTATAATAATTAATATTATAATATGAAAACTTTTTTTATACTTTTTATTTACAATTATTTAATGTAAGAAATATTAATTTCAAAAAAAAAAGGTGGGTAAGTGGATGTCGCTCTGCTGTACAGTAGGTTAGAAGTGGGTCACTGTATAATGGACAGTATTAAATTTGAAATCAATGATATAATATCACTGTATAAGAAAAACGATTCTGAGCGGAGACGGTATATCAGTCTATGTATTAGACATATAATATATACTTATCTATGGTATTAAAAAAAAATTGACCTATAATAGGTACCTATAATAAATTCCAAATTAATCATATCATAATATCTATTAGGTAAGTACTTATAAGTTATAACGCGTTATACATCAACAAAAAACCGTGGTAAAATCATAGATATATAATAGTATACTTTAGAAGTTTCAAGTACCCACGAATAATATTATACAATCACAACAAAATAACTAAAATTGTTATCCTAGGTTTTTAATATGTAATTTCGTCCAAATTTGTACTTAAAATGACTATAAAAATAAACTGTGTAAATGTATTTTTTAAATTTTTTGGTAACAGAATTAATTACTTATGTGGAATCTTGTTTTAAATTTTTAATTCTTAGATACAAAAATTGAACATTTTATAAATTTTTAACTACAAAATAATTTTTCAAATTAAAATTTGATAAATGTTGTCAAAATTTGATCTTTAAATGCTTATAAAAAAAAATTGTGCCTATGTTTTTTTAATATTTTTCAACTGATATTGTAACAATATATCAGGAGCTTTTGTATTAAATTTATACACTTTTTGGCCCACAGATAAACTTTATTGATATTTATAGAAAAAAAAACTAAAAAAAATTGAAAA
>NC_042494.1:4992104-4993249 GCF_005508785.2 Acyrthosiphon pisum
CAGATTACCTTAAATAGTAATATAATTTTTGACTTTTAAATTGTTAAAACAATTATAGCATAATAACCTTTAATTAAAATAAAATATAACTTAGTAAACAGATATCTCAAATAACAAATTGTTATATAACTTTTTACTTTTAAATTATTAAAATATGTATAGTATAATATGATTTAAATAACATAAAATAATTTCATTTAAATAAATTAAAATAAAATAGGTGCAACAGTGTATCACTGAAGGTGACTGTTACATTTGTACCCCTTCAATATTTTTGTAAATACTTAAGTATTAGAAAAAATACTGACTAGTTAGAGTGTTAAGACCTGAACCAAAAAAAACTACACTACTTTTGGTGTATATCAGAATAACTATAGCCAAACATATAATTAAAATTATGTACTCAAATAAAAAAGTAAGTGTATGATTTTTATTTACAATCTGTTATCAAAAACACATTTAATTTTTTTTTCCAAAAAGCACGAACTAAGATATATCTTAGTTCGTGCCAAAAAGTTACCTAGTTATCATAATTTTGATAAGGAAACATCGATTGTTATACAGATATGGCTAACTGCTAAATTTGTTTGAGATTTTTATATTGATTATTGAACGACTTATTGCCCGTGTTACAATTGTACCATGTTACAATTGTACCCAGTCTCCCCTACTCTTGTCCCGGGCGCTGTTGATATCAGGGCGCTCTCAAGATTATGAAAAATAAACAAATAAGCTAAAAATATCTCATAAAATATGTATAAATTATATTATAAACTACCTATATATTTAAACAGAATAAATAATATAAGATATTCGAATACGTTTATCTTTTGTTTATATTTTGGACTGGCGCGGTGTTGACATATTTTATATTTATAGTTGCCTAGTCATTATCAGTCAGTTTCGGAGAAAACCCAAATTGACGATCGACGATAAATGCTTAGGTTTTATAATAGGTATTTACAATGTTGGAATGTACGATAATATTTTTATTGTTCATTTATTCATGTCGAACAGTCAACAGTAAAGTTGTTGTCGGATTCATTTCACCTCTAAAGTTTTTTTTATTTTAACATTTCTTAACCAAATAAAAAGATAATGAATTGAAAAAAAAGCTAAGTGGGGTTGAAAATAGAAAAAGAAAA
>NC_042494.1:4996175-5024490 GCF_005508785.2 Acyrthosiphon pisum
ACTTTTGTGGCAAATAATAGTTACTTGGGTGTAACATGCCATTTTTTGGAAAATTGGAAATCAAGAAATAGAATTTTGGAAACAGTTGAGGTACCGGAATCGCATAATTCGGAAAATATTACTAATAATATAAAATCTGTAATAAAAAATTGGCAAATTGGAAATAAAGCGTGTGCTATTGTCAGTGACAATGCGGCTAATATGGTGAAAGCTATTAATGACATAGGTCAGGATAATTTAATTAGATGTACTGCACATTCTATTCAATTGTCTGTAAATGCCGGGCTCCAAAATTATTTAGTTAAAACATTAACAAGCAAGTTACGAGCAATTGTTGGTCATTTTAATCGAAGTTCGTCATCACAACATGAATTAGATAAGGAACAAGAAAGATGTATGGAAGATAAAAGTAAGCTAATTCAAGACTGTATAACTAGATGGAAATAAATAATGTACCTGTAATTTTAATTCAATTTAAATTTTTAAATATTTTTGTTTATAATAATTAATAATATAATATGAAAACTTTTTTTATACTTTTTATTAACATTTTTTTAATGTAAGAAATATTAATTTCAAAAAAAAAATCTATTATAATATATTTTTAATAATTATTAGTGATGCACAACGATATATTTTCCGTTATCGATATCGGTTCATTGATATCGATATCATATCGCGATATCGAAAAACAAACGATATCGATATCGACAAACGATATATCGATATAATTTATTTTTATATAATAAATTTTAAACTATGAAAATTTAGTTAATGACTATATTCGGTTTGCCGCTAACATAATTGAAATAGAGTAGGCAGTCTAACACTCTTCCAGAATATTTACACCCAGTTGCTACGAATGACAAAGACGAATTAACTGTTCAGAATAACAACTTGGACCTTGAATTGGACTTAAATGATGTTGATGATGGTGATCAAAATAACACAAATTCAGTGTCAAGTATTGCAGATATATTAAAAATGTTTTATGTTGCAAGATAAAATGGTGTGTTTCCAAATCTATATATTCAGCTTAAGATAGCAATAACGTTGGCTGTGTCAAGTGTTTCAACTGAGAGATCGTTTTCAAAATTGAAACTTGTTAAAACGAAACTAAAAACAACAACGATTGACGACCATTTGGAAAGTCTCATGACAATAACCTGTGAACCAGATGTAAATATTGATACCGAAAAAATAATTGATAATTTTTAAAAAAAGAAAGTAAATCACTTCTAAAAGTATTACAATATTAAACTTATAATTTACATTATTAACTTTGTTTTAAACTTTTTATTATTATATGGATTGTTATTTAAAAATGTAGGAAATTAATTTTTTTTTTATTATTACTTCCAAAGAAAGATTAAAGAATGTTAAAAGTTAGTTGTTTTTTTTTTGGTTAATCAAGTATATTATGTAAATATGCAATTTTATGCAATACCATATCAAATTGACATCGACGCACCTGAATCTTGTCTATTGGACGGTAAACTGGTGAGCACGCAATCGATCAAAGAGCTAAACGTTTCAATGTTAAGATCTTCTAATGACTACGTAGTTGGTAGCTATAAAGTATAACTATAAATAGATGTTCCTAAAAACAAAGTTCCAAATTTGAACTATCTACACAAAATTGTATCTATGGCAAATCTAATAATTTTTATTGTAAACAATAATCGCGTAAAATACGCAATAAATTATAATATGAGTATAAAAAATTGCAATGCTTTAAATTTCATGTAGACGAGGCGAGCCGCTAAATATTCGTACTGGTTCGATTGTTTTAATTCTTTTCTCGATAAACACTGTGGTACAGTTTGATTATGTAGAATATACAAAATAAAATTGTACTGTTTGGTAGTACCAAAAGGTAGTATAGGTACCTTGTACATACAATAAACATTGATGTTAACTCGTTTTTAAAAACAGAACCAGTCTATAAATTTTACTGATTTACTAACTATAATTAAACACGTTGAACATTATAAATTATAAAGTTGTGCAAATACTAAAATATAATATTTATAGGTAGGTATTTTTTTGCACAGAATAAGTTTTACACATTTCACACGTATCGAAGCCACCTATGTAATAATATACGGTTGTGAACGAGTGATCGTATTTTACATTTGAAACATTAAACGAATAAAATTATAATAATTCAGAGTAATAATATTTCCAAAGACCGTTTGCGATCATCCGGATAACGTTTTTTTCTGAATTAGTTGTCCAATGTACCCGCCTTTAGTCATCGCAAGTAATACATTAGTATTTTAAAGTTACGCTCATTGAAATTCTACGTGAAATCAGACACCGTACCTACATATACAGTTTTGATTTAAATAAATCTGTCGGTAAGTGGTTCGATATTGGGTTATATTTCTCTCTCTATTTTCGATACATTGTTTGCATATTCGTGTGGCAGTGTGTCAGTGTGACGACTCTTTGCGGGATCTTCATATATCGAGTTTCGACCCGGATGATAAAAATATAGAATAATACAAATTATAGTGTAATAATATTATATTATCTATGAGAAAAAAAGCCTATTAAAAACTTAAGATATAAATTAACTTTTTTCTCCGTTAAAATTCTTCACTTCAAATTATTATAACACATCATATCATGTGGTTTTTGGTTACAATTATTTTAAATATTTCGTTACTACAGGAATCTAAGCTATTTTTTTTTTTAATTTTATGTTGTGTTTTAAGTAATTTACGATTTTTTTTTTTTATAACATAACTCAACGGAGTTTCAACACTCCTATCAAAGTAGTAACGTTTAGTTATTTCTCATTTCAGTATCAAATTGAGAAAATAATTCATCCATAAAATATCTGAAAATGGAATTATATTGATAACTGAAGATATTTTACAAGAATTTGGAAGAAAAAAAGCGGGCAAGTAACTAACGCTCTGCTGTACATTAGATGTCTAGAATAGTCACTGTAATGGATGTGTCAAATTTAAACTCAATGCTATGAAATCATTGTGTATGAAAAAATGATTCTAAAAGAAGACTAACTGTCAGCCTATAATATTACTAAGTATATCTATGTATAAATGTATTATATTATTACTACTAAAGTAATTTATTTTATTAGTGTACATTAGTAATATACTAATATAGTATGTTTAACCAATTTTTACAAAAAAAAAATTGCATTTAAAAATGTCATTGTGTGTATAAACTATAATAATATATTTTAAAAATATCAAGTACCCACGAATAATATTTTTAAATTACAACAAAATCGTTGTTCTTAGTTCAGTATATTAAATTCCATTTTCGAAAAACCGGTTTTGCTCAGTTTTTTCCTTAATTTTATTATTGGCCTGAAAGGAGATGATAAAAAAACACATATCACTGTAAAATCAATCCATTTATCGATTTAATCACAACCTAACAATTATTTCCTTTAATCGCATGGTTATAATACATGATGTATACAATACTGTACCAGTTCCGTAACAACTGTACCTTACTGTAATCGAATAATGAAATGATTTTCATTTTTACCGTCTTACATTGACAGAATTCAAGAACAGTCATGAAGTCAACCATGAATATTATGAAAATAACCCAATGTTACCATCGGTTTTGGAAGAGAATATTTATGTTCTCAGTGCTTGTATGGGTCATTATATTTTGTGCGACTTTTTATGTCGAACGCGAAAAACCCTTCGACGATGATCTAGAACAAACGCTGTCCATAACACTTCAACATCTCGACAAGGAGCATAGAACCAACATCGAACTGACTGAAATAAGGAACGATCTAATTCAAAAGTACGTCATGCTGAAGTTGTCTTTAATTACTTTTTTGAAATCGCGCTAGTAATCAGTATACTATAATATAATATTATACCACAAAATGTGCGGAGTTTGGAACATATTAATATTGCTTAGTTTGTATGTCCCGTACAGAAGCATTAAAGTATAGTATATACTCGTGAAATCGTTGACTAAATTTAAACTGTTTGCAACAAATTATTTCTGATTAATGAGAATTCGTCGTGTCAGCCGTCAGGTTGCACGATTACACCTTGCAATCTACGGTTACGGTTGTCATGTATTTTACTCTTATCTTGCGAGTATAATAAAATATTATAATATAATCAATTGTTAAGTGTGATATTATAAATCATAATGGTATATTATAATAAAATAATCGTTTACGTTTAAATTTTATGTTTTTAGACTGAGATTCGACGAAAAAAAAGTAAAAAACAAGCACATATTACAGTATCTTTTATCTTATATTTTAATCATACAATATCGCACAAAATATAATTATGCACAGACGTTCGCAATGTTTGATGTTCTGAAATAATATTATGAGGCAATGGCGGGAAGTGAGGAATTTCAGTCGGGGACAACGTGTGTAGCATGATTTTCAGGCCACATTTCTTCCAAGACTGAAATTGCCTTCCACGCGAGCCACACTTACACATTTTTGTCACGTCACTGCGTTCATCGATCACGGCAAAGGTTATGCAGAGGTCTATGCAACAACCAGACGATACTACGAATTCAATTTCATGAAAGAAACGATTGGGTTTTATTTATCTTAAACATCATGCATCGAGGTTATGATATGAATATACCTAAGATCTAACTAAAAGTTTATGTCTTGTAAGGACTTTGGTATAGATTTCAGTGTCTGGTTTATAGGATTTCCATTATACTGCAAGACACTTTTTGGGATTTCCATTTTACCGCCCGACACTATATTGTAGGGATTCCCATTTTACTGCCCGCTGAACGGTAATAGGTCGCTTTCCAACGCTTCTGTATCTATACAATATGTTCAAAGGTAACTTATTAATAATAATAAGTATAATAAACGTACAACACGTATCGTTTATATGTAAACATTAATATTATCGCCAAATCGAAGATTAAAAATTATGGAGAAAATAAACATTTATTGGAAACCTTCGTAGAATAAAATATTTTAAACCAGAATCAGACATTCGGACGTTCTAAAATAATAATATACGTCAATATTAATTGCTTACCTTGCAGATGAAGAACAAAAAGAAAATGTTGTACCCCCCGTCTGAAGAGTACGAGTTGTTGCGTCGTCGTATTTATTCAAACACGAAAGAAGTTTGGTATTACGTCAGTTCTACATTACGATCGTTGGCCAACGAATTCGATGATTTGAAACCAAAAGTTTCTGATATGAAAACTATGGTCGACGAACACTATAGATCGTTATTGAGAGATGTAGCCAAGCTAGTCGATGTCGACGGTTATTCACAGTGGAGGTGGAAAGAGTTTGGCTCTTTGAGTAGACTTGTCGAAAAGAGACTTCGACATACACAGAATCCACCCGACTGTACCAAAGCTAAAAAGCTCTTGTGCAATTTCTTCAGCGTAAGTTAGTCCAATCCAACTATTCTATATGAGTGTAAATTATTAAACCCATCCTTCATAGACGGTCAAATAAAAATTCTAAAGTAAAGATAATTTTAATTAGTTTAATTGAACCAGTTCATTCCATGTATCTTTTTTTTTTTACTTTTATAATAACTCATTATTTTTAGTGTATACAGATTTTAAATATTCATATTTAAAATACCTACATATTTATTTGATTATAATTTATGAATGTATTTTAAATAAGCGGCAGTAAAATAATTTTAATATGTAGTACAATAACATTATATTATAGTAGCAATTATATAATTTCAGGCAAATTGGTGTGGATTTGGATGTCGTGTACACCATTTCGTCAAGTGCTTATTTGTCGCCTACGCCACCGAGAGGACAATGATTATAGACAATCCTGGAAATTGGCGGTTTACTAGCGGTGGTTGGGAAAAGTTATTTTTACCCCTTAGCAACACGTGTACGTCGGCGGATGGTGAAACTTTTTCAATTTGGCCAGGTAGGTTAAACGCTAATAATTATCAATCAAACACACACATACATATATTTTCCACGTACATTTACAACTACAAAAGTTTCTCAAAAAATATTCTATTTATTTTATATAGGTGTTTTATTTATTCATTTTAATGTTGAACCCTCTTCCCACCACTACAAGTACTTATTGCTTAGTCGTATGTGATAAATGAAAACTTAAATTAAAATATTTTATATTTTACCAACCTAAGTATAAATAATGAGTAATAGTATATAATATCATCAATATTAATATTTAAATACATGATACTAAAACAAATACATTAGAAATACATTTCTTGATTAAACCTTATCTCACAAAATATCATGTTTGAGCACCTCTGTCACGTACCAGTGACGGATCCATGAGGGGGGGAGGGGCTAGGAGCCTAACTCAAGATCCACCAAACCGATTTCGATAAAAAATTACAGGGCATATTAAGATTGATGTGTAGATGGTTTCTGTGAAGTTTGTACGCTGTGCAAGTGGTTCCGGAGTTATGGCCTCTTAAGTGTACACCTGGCGACATGGCAAAAACAACAAGTTAAGTTTTGGATTAAAATTATAATAGTGTATTGTATATTGCTTGCTATTAGTTACGGGCACCTTTGTTGATTTGTAATATTATTTGTTGTCAATATATTATATATATCTTCTAACTATATAAATGTGAAATGAAAATCTTTGTAAAGGGTTAACTCTGGCACTACTTATCAGATCTTCTTGATTTTTATTAAACGAAAGAGTATATCACCGAGAAGGTTATTATGAAACAAAATTTTAGGAAAATCCACCGGAAAAGTAGGAAATCTGGATGTCAAAAATACAACAGTAACGCAACAAGTTAGGTTAGGATTTTGTATTAATTGATTATATTAATCCACCATAGGTAGAATACGACAAACTTGATATAACTTTGGTACTTTAGAGTTAAATCATACACTTACGTAGAAACTAGAGGTCCGTGATCTACCGCAGGCAGATTGCCTACCTGATAATATACTGCTGCGAATCAGAATATTTATTCCGGGCAACAGAAAAGTTACCTAAGATTAATTTTAAACACCATAGGTACACCAAATATTAAATAACGAATTGAACAAAGTTTGAGTCATATAGAGTACATTTAACGGGCAACGAAGTGCACAGATTCAGCTTGTTTTTTATAAATATAAATATTATATATTAAATAACAAATAAAAAAAATCTAAACTTCTTTTCACATTGTCGCTTTATATTATATTACCTATTAAATAATTAATATAATTTATTTATCACACTGATTACCTATACCTACTATTATGACAACATTTTTAAAATAATAAAAAAGTATTTTTTTTATTATAATAAAATTGGATTTGTGTTGTAAAAAAAATGTTGCCCCCCACCCCCCAGATCTTTGCTCTGGATCCGTGCTTGACACCTACTTTATAACGATTTAATTAATTAAAACTTTGGGAACTATGTCTTTGTTCAAGTGGCTATCTATGGCCCAGTGTCCAGTCCACCTAGGATGGCAGGATTCGTACCTAAGTCTATTATTTTATGTTTGTATAATAGGTATACCAAAACCATGTAAACACAATGAAATATTTCGTTGAATTTATTATTTACCTACATAATATTATAGACAATGAAACAACTCAAGTCATAAATTATATTGTGCCTACACCCCAATTTGCTGCCAAACATCTCAATCCTCCTTACATTCCGGTCGTGTTGCCCGAAGACTTAGCTGGACGAATAAACGTCTTGCACGGCGATCCCGCTGTATGGTGGATAGGCCAGTTCTTCAAATACATCTTCCGGCCGCAACCATCTACTACCATTGCGTTTAACGAGTTTGCCAAGCGTGTGCATTTCCAAAAGCCAATTGTCGGGTAAACATTTATATAGTATACGTCGTATCGCCCACGGAATATAGAAATATTAAATTAAACAAATATTTACTGTATTTGCAACCATTGTTAATTTTGAAAAGACCAGTCACGATTAAGTCAAATTTACATATTAAAAATAAATTATAACGTAGTTAACCAGAGCCCAGAGGTGGTATGATTATACAGCTGTTTATGAAGTGCGTCATTAATATACCTACTTGTAATTCGTATTATGTACAATTTAAATTTCCAATGATATATTTTTGTTTAAATGTTGTTTTGTATGACTTTAAATTATGTATTTAAATACTTTTTTATGATGAGTCAAGGTAAGAATAAATATTAATGGTCTAAATATATTCAATGAAATCGGATATAATTTAAAATATGAATATAGGCGTTCCATAAACGACAATTAGGTATACTGTACTTTCAAACTATGTCTGGATATGCCACACCGTGTTATAGCTATACCTAAGTAACTTGTGTTATACGGATATATATAAAATTTAGTGTTGGTGTGTAGATTGCATATCAGACGAACGGACAAACTCATCAATGAAGCTTCGTTGCACAAACTCGAAGAGTATATGTACCACGCTGAAGAATATTACAAGCTCAAAGAATTGGACGGCGTATACGACACGAAACGGATTTATTTGGCCACGGACGAGCCAACATTGTTTGATGAAGCTAGACTCAAGTGTGTTAGAAATTTTCAAATAATATTAAACTTACATTTATTTGTAAATATTGTAGATAATAAATCGCGTTTTGTTAGATATCCTGAATACGATATTATCGGCGATCCAGAGATATCAAAAACTGCGTCGGTTCGACAGCGCGAATTAGACGGATCGATTATAAATATCAACATCGAAATATATTTTCTAGCTCACTGTGACTACTTAGTTTGTACTTTTTCGTCAAATGTAAGTCAAATTTGATTTACTCAAAACCATTCTACATAATCTACCTATTTAAAACAACAATTATTTGAATAACTGAATTATTTACGTAAATTCATTTTCTATAAATTGTGTATATGTTGCAGGTGTGTCGCTTAGCATATGAAATTATGAACAGTCTCCAACCAGATGCATCAGCCAAGTTCACTTCCTTAGATGATACATTTTATTTTCATGGTCAAGTGCACAGACTGAATGTAGCTTTACTATCTCATAAATCAGAAGGATCGGAAGAGATGGATCTAGAAGTAGGTGACGAGATCGAAGTAGCTGGAAATCATTGGGACGGTTATTCAAAGGGGAAAAATTTGAGAACAAAGAAAACACTTTTGTATCCTACATTTAAGGTAAAGATAATCCAACAAAAACTCAACAGTGAAATAAGGGCCAATTACCAGACCAAAAAAAGTCTGCCTAAAGTAGTGATATCTAAACTCTAAAAACAGTAGTCGGCGGACAACTTGTTCCCAGAGGCGCATTTTTCTCTTTACTTACACTATTATACCGATCTTTGTGCAATCTTTCACGTTTCACCCGAAACATTTTTCAAAACCGGTTACCGGTTTTCGGGGTATTTAGAATTGATGGTAATTGATTAACGGTTACCAAAATGATCTCTAAAAATACGGTTACCGGTTATCGGTTTGGAAGCGGTTTTAATTCTTCAAGATTACCGGTAACCACTCTGTTATTCTTTTTTTTTAAGTAGGAACTAGGAGCCACGATTTAAACAAGATTAAAATCTATTTTATCATAGATAGTGTGGTATACTGGCGTACCTCCACAATTATTTTGACAATTTTGTTATTAAAATAACTATTATCAGTATTATCAGATATTCCTTATTACATAATATTTGGTATGGAATAGTTGACGGGCGAATAAGCACATTAATAGGATATTAGTAATTTACCCAGTTAGTGCGTTATTACTTATTATTACGAAGTAAGAATAAATATCATAACAGTCGATGATAATAACTTATAAGCTATAACAAACATAATATATAGCTGGTAGTATATCGTAAATAAGTTATAATTAAATATAATTTATAAATGTATAATATTACATAGGTAATTGTATCAGACTGCATTCGATAATGATTCTTCCAGCGGTTTCAGTCTAGAACAATGTGTATACTGAGAATCTACCCGCATTGTTTGTGAGGCGATACTATTCCGCGTTCGAACACGCAATGGTTATTTTTGATAATTATTTTATAATAATTTGGTGTTTTTACATTTTTATATTAATTACTTCATGATCATAATTTTAAAAAAATAAAAATCATTTTAACGTTAATTGATTTTGAGATTTACGATTTTAATTAATTAACTGGTTCTAAAAATAAACGGTTACCGTTATAGATTTCCCTCTTTATCGAATTACGTGATTACCGGTAATTGATAACCACTTCTCAAAATTGAAACACGAGAACCGGGAAGCGGTTACCAGTCCAAAAAGTAGTCATGGTAACCGGTTACCAGGAAAAATTGGTTACCGGTTTCAAGCCCTGAATTCAAGAGGATTAAAATTATAAAATTTCCTTTCGACAAAATATAATATAATATATAGAAGTTCAATTTTTATAGAAGTCCAAGACACTTCGATTGATATCACGCATGTCGTGTTTTCATCTTATCGCTTTATTATCAATGAATGAAAATATAAACTCCCTCAGATATTCATTAAATTGTAGTACAGTCTCTGCACTTTTATTTGTTAATTGTGTTGGCCCACCACTCACCGAATGTATGCTCATGGCCAAAGGTATTCTGATGATGACACTGAAAGTCGCAAAAGTGAAAAAAAAATTACGTAAAAATACTCAGCATTATGGAATTTATTATTAACTATTAACTTTTAATTGTAAAACTTCATTTTTTTAAGCTTAAAATTATTGGTGTAAGATTCTTTCTTAAAGAAAGGTGTGGGTGGAAAAAAAATTTTAACGAAAAATGAAACGACACGTTTAAAATAAACAATTTATAATATATTATGTCCATAGAAACCATGAATAAACAAGAACGTCTATCGTAAATTACATATTTTTTTATTGTACCTATTGATTTTTCTCACTCTCTCCCTAATTCACTTATAATTTCACTGGCCCTGCAATTACTTATGAAAGAAGTTTTACTTCCTCAGAGTGTAATGGTTGGCTCACACACTCTCTCACTTTATTTATATTGTATATTTATTATCTATTTAAATTAAAATAATTGAAATTGAAATTAAAAATGAATACAGCGAATTCTCGATAACTCGAACGTCTATAAGTCGAATGTCTTATAACTCGAAGGAATAACTTCGCCCCAGCATTTCAATTAGTACACATAATTTTTTTTATACCTCGAATTGGATGCCCAGTGTATATCCTCGATTACCACCTGTGAGAAGTGCAACTAGCGCCCAATCGGAATTTAATGTATTTAAATAATGTATATTTTCATGATAGATATAATTGTTTATTTGAATATATATAATTAAGTACACTGAGAGCGTTAGATATAATTCTTCCTGTATGGTAAACAGCTATTTTGGGGGGATAAACTGTGATCATCACTCTGTAGACCAGTTTCTATACAGCGTTGATGAGTAACCTGTATATCTTAAATTGTGGTGTAGAGATACACTGGTATTGCTGGAACTCTCTGGCGCACTATCGTGCACTCAGATGTGTACACAAGTCAAAAATAGTAATACCTACCTACGTAAATAGTAGGTAAATACGTATGTCACAGAAATTTTAGTGTCAACTTAAATCCATGAAATCAATAATTAAAACACTTACATTTTTAAGTTATTATATTTCTTAAAATAATTTTGTAAAAACGCCAGAAAAAACTAACGACAATTTTCACCAAAAAAACTATGCCACACCCCATTTAAATCTATACGTCGTGTTATTGATATTTTATAATTTAAATGCTTAGAGACTTAAAACGTTCTTCAATTTTAATTTCAATGTATTATTTATATAAAAAAATGTCAAATGCTTTTTTTTTATTTTCCTAAATGCAATAAAATTCCTGTTGTTCATAAGAAGTCCACGAAGTTTCCTCCCCTACAAGAAAAATGTTGTACGAGTTTGAAGTATGTGGGACCATGTGGGAGGGGGCTAAAAATAAATTATGCTTAGTTACATTATTATTTGATTTTAGGTAACAACAAAAATCGAAGTTTTACCTTTTGCCAGCTATCCAAATATCACTTTGAACACGGAGGCATAGAAAGAAGAAAAATTATAAAATTTGTATTTGTACTATTACCTACATAAATGTTATGAGTTATGACTGTTGTTATTAAAATAAAACAAAATGATATGGGTTTTAAAATATAAAATTTGTAGTTTAAGTTGGTTCCTTTACCCATATAAAGTGTATCGTAAATGCAACGCATATGCGAATAATACTTATATACCTAAGTGTTTCCTTTATCATTCAAATTTGATTCAGCAAAAAATATTTATTCATAAAAAAAACTATATGAATTATGTATGAATATATAATATTAAATATTATTATAATATATCCAACGCGTTTAACATAATATGTTTTTCAAGTTTTCCTTTCAGCTGCTTTACCGAAAAATTAAATCACGTATAAACCACATAAATGTAACATAATTAAAACAATTCCAATATAGGTACTAACAACTAATTAGTTTCATGCTCTTAATATAGGTAAAAAAAAAAGCCCACCAAATACGGAAACCAAATTATGTTTTAGATTTTTTTGTTTTCACTCTGCTCAGCTGAGAATAATACATAGTATTAAGCGTGTTACATTCTTATAAATTTAAAATAAATTAGTGCAGTCCCTTTTTTTATAAATTTTTGTATTTTATACATATATAGGTGATAATATAGTAAAGTGAGGGCTTAGTCCTTATACCCCCTTCCCTTTGTAACACTCCCGTTGTGCTATAACAATGAAAAAATATTTTTAGTAATAAAATGTTTTATTTTTTGAAATTGCAGTAATTATTATTTATTTTAATTTAAAAATAACTTAGAAAACAAACTTATGAAATAGAAAACAATTCACACAATCACACATATGTACTTGATTCTAGGATAATTGATAATAAAGTAAATTGATCCAAGACTTGACTCCTCATTATTCTTCTTGCTTAGGCTTGCTTCTAGGAAAACACATCCTTATCTTGCATTGTTGATTTAAGTCAAACGGATGAACTTTATTTAATCGCCAGTTGGTTCCCAAAATCGTAAGACAGTGTGTGTACAATGTACATAGCACATATTGTTATGTGTTTCACTCGCAGTCACCATTATTATTTAGGTTACGAGCATGTATTACATTCAATTTTTTAGATTATAAAATATTCTACCACAATATATAGTTTATTAGTATTAACCACAGCATTAATTAATGGTGTATAAACAGCACCACAAATATTATAACAATATCCATTATGATTGTATTATATTGGTAGTTGGTATACCAACAAAACAAACAAATCGCACTGTACTCAATCTAAAACATAAATTATTAAATTGTGTGCACATTGTACCTAGGGTCCCTCTACTAAATTCACATGAGCCGTATACAAATATATACATATTATACAAGGTGTATCAGGAAGATATGACATCTATATCTTTAAATTACCTACACTAATTGACTGTGCGGATCATCGTGCGAGTTACCCAAATAAAATATAATTTTGTCAAATCATGTTCATGCGTGTAATGTAATTTTTATTGTACGGACGGAACTATCATTGTTTCCCCTCAATATGTATACATATAAACAAGCACGTGTATGTGGTATAAATATACAGCACTGCAGTTTGCGGATGATATAATATATCTGATAATACGTAGAATCACGTAATACCAGCTCCGGCATTGCTAATAATAATTATAAACTGAAACACGTATGCCTTCGTCCAATTGGTGATAAATTAATATTATAGCCAAAGTCTTTTTAAATAACATGCCAACACACTCGTAGGTATAGACCGTAATTTACACAAAATGTATATGCGGCGGTTACGTCATGCTGTAATGCAGTTGCTTAACTATAGTTTATTTCTTTTATAAGTTTAAGTACTATTATATTTATATGTATATATAATGATATACTCTGTACACGTATTATTTGATAATTTAAAATTGGTAAGTATTTCATTTTATTAAGTTTAATATCATACGTCCAAGTATTCGATATTTGAATATTTCACTACACATAAACCAGCAGAGAATAAAAGTACTTACAATAAATACATGGGATAATTTTTGAACAAAAAGAAATACTAATTGACAATTGTTGTCTTAAAAGTATGATATAATATTGTATCTACTGTGTAAAAAAACTTTTGTTACTTTTTATAAATGTCAATAATTCGTTCATTATAAATATTATAACTCATTTTTATTCACTGTTTGAATAAATAGCTTACTAACTATATACTTTCTCAAGACTTGTAACATGTAAGCTACAATACAGACGGTACTTACCTATGACATATTTTGTATTTTTGTCACACTCATCTGCACGATATTATAATATAGAGTTACTTCTGCACAGTAAAAATAAAAACCGATTACTTTTTATTATATGGAATTGAAGCCCCTCGCTCACGTTGATGTTAGTCCCAATTGAGATTTTAATGGATTTTCGCCTATGGTACTGTTATTTTTTTTTTAAGAATCATTCGTATATCCAGTATTCAGTAATATATTTACACTGACTTATTAAAACTTGAAATGATAAATTTCCATTTAATAGCCTATTAATTTTATTTTGAGAAAAAAATATATAATACGTACGTAGGTTCCTACAGTAGATATTCAAACAAAATCAATTTTTAAATATAATAATAGAGTATTTCAAAGTAACGAGGATCGTAAATAACATCATATATAAATGAACCTGCAAACCTATAGGAATTAAGGGACAGTGAACCAATCACCCCATCTAAAGAATACGAGGTTCTACGACGCCGTATATATTCAAACACTAGAGAATTTTTGTACTACGTCAATTCTGGATTAGAATCATTGAATAAATCGATGATTGGCGTAGAATGTATTCATAAAATTAAAAATATTGTCGACGAACACTTTAGATCTTTATTAAAACAGAGCAACAGATGAAATCAAATTGAAATCGCAGGAGCGATATGATCGTACAGCTGCGCCTTTGCAAATCAATGAAGGTGATAAAGTCATAGTGCAAGAAAAAATAAGAAAAGGAAAATTAGCATCTAAGTGGTTAGGGCCATTCACAGTGGTGGAAACTAATGCACTCTCCGAATGTGACCATATTAAAAAAAAATAAACATGTAAAATTGCACAAAAATCTCTTGAAGAAATTTCATGAATGAAATCTAAATTGTGTTTCAGAATCTCATTGGTATGTTGTGGGCTTTCAAACTCTCATAGCGGACGTCAGGCTTATACTTTGAAGCAATGGGACCTCTTCGCATATCTTACACAAATTGGGATTTCATCACTTATGTGAATCTGACGACTTACATATAGTACCAAATACTCCGAAAATTCCATGATCAAACGGCCGACGTTTGTATTCAATTGAAAAAAAGAGAGGACTTGAACCAGTGCGTGTATGAATTTCATACAATCCACGTTTCCGTTCATGCAAGAAACTGAATCAAACTTCAATTCTGTCATACGAATCCTTGGGTCAGATCACAGAACCTCTGAACATCCGAATCGACAACTTCGCGGGTTGATAAATGCAGTATGAAGACTAGCAAATATTCTTTTTGGAGTTTGCTCTGATCACGACGCAGAATTCTTTTTCAAAACATTGAAGACCTAGCTCGTTCCGAGGATAAACATGTTCATCTATCACAATAACAAATACGCATAGTCTCTTCAGTCATGATAATGTTAATTCTACCATGATGACTATTACAGATGATTAGAATTGCAGCAGATATAAAGATAGAGACATCAGCCGTTCTGTGCACATCATGTATTGAATACAAAACACTTCTGGAGCCACTGCATATGACAGTTTTCTAACCAATCGCTGGAACTCAAACTCATCATGTCACTCAGCATAATGATTGATGCATACAAATGTCTACCCTCCCATCTCAATTGATCACGACCTTAAACAAATAAACTGACATTACCGTCTACACTACAGTTACCTATAACTGAATCTCATTTATCTATTCCTGATTATTCCGAACATCCAAGTTAAGCGTAGTGTACATCCAACAGAATCTCGTATTTGTGACCCGTTTACCCTTATTGTCAAATCTTCGGTTCAACCTGTTTCATAATATTTCACTTCCGATACCTACAAATAAAGGTAATATATTAACACATTGAGTGCCAGGCCAAAAATGACAAAACTGACCATTCTGACCGGGACATTTGTTTTATAATGTGTTTATCATATAAATGTGTATCATTATCAATACACACGGCACAAATAAACATATTAGTTGTGTATTGAAATTGATACACGTGGCACTCAAATTGTTAATCATCGAACCACAGGCTCAGTACTTAGCGATAAGCGATACTAACGAATATCATTTTAGTCTAACCGACGATCAGTATGAAAAATGTGAAACATTGTTCTCTTTTAAGTTATGTGTAAATCCTGAGGCTATTAGTAAATCTAAACACCACGAAAATTGTGAGGTATCTTTGTACAATTCCCCGTATCCAACAATAGGAGCGTGTAATTTCAAATATCTGAACCTAAATACTACAATCTGGCATAAGCTTTATCTGCAAAATGCGTGGTTATATTATTGCATTTCGCAGGCAGTGAAAGTAACATGCACACAAAACTCTAGCAGAATCCTACTCACGGTACAGGAAAAATTCAAATTTCCGATAATTGCGTTATTTATACAGAAAATCTGATCTTAACACCATCGAGAACCCTATCATCAGAAATTCATAGAGTTCGTTCCAGAAAATCCGAATATGCACGCAATATTAAAAATGCCAAAATTAATTAACAGCCGTGAACCCGAGCAAATAGATACAAATAAATATTTTAAAAATTTTAATCAGTTAGCTGAAGATGCTGAAAAACTGAAAGAATTATCTAAACAACGATACCAAAATATTTGTAAATCCGGACCATAATTTTACTATAGTTTATATTATTGTCATTTTAATAATAGTTGTAAGTCTGTACATGTGATAAATATAAGTGTAATCTACCCGACTCTACAGACCGAAGTAGCAGAGTGTGTGCAACCAATACACTCCTTACAAATTCTAAAAGCTTCAGAGCATCGGAACTCACGGATGAGGTGAAACATCTGTCCGGGTCATTAGACCCCCATGCTTCATGTAGTCCGGGGGGTGTTGTGAACCCCTGTCTGTATGCTATACGCAGTATGAGATATAGTAATAGTATAATATAGTATGGTGTGTAAGCATATTAATATGTGAACAGATAGAGTCACACGGTGGAGGAAATTCGCTAAGAAATTCGCTGTGTGGACAGTTTTGAGCCCGAGCGAGCCCCTACCGTGTTTCGCTGTCCGTTTAATATTCAGTGTAGTACTGGCAGACCATCGAGCAGAGCCTCTGTTGTTTTCTTAAGTCTAATAATTATTCTGTGCAACTAAATTTCTTTTAAAATTGATTATATTAATAAAGTATTAGTGATAACTCAAACACCTCGTATTTATTTACTAACGAACAAACTCGGTTGTGGAGACGTCCATAACAGTATATTTACGTTATATACCTATAATAAAATTGTATAGCACTATAGCTAACAAAGCAATTTATAGTAGTATAGCCACAAATTAAGATATCTTGTTTATACAGTATGTCAGTAATCTAATTATAATAGAATAATCGGGCAGTGGCGGATCCAGGGTTTAATTTTTTTTTTTTTTTGTTGGGGGGGGCCGAGCAAAAGTACAAAAAGTTCCAAAATTGCCTACAAAATTGGCTAAACACAGTGTAAAACAAAAGAAAACTACGGTGATTGGGGGGGGGGGGATTCCCCTTTTAACCTCCCCCTGGATCCGCCACTGTAAGCGAGTAAGCCATAAGTCTACATAAATAAACAGGCAACGGCAAGATGGTCGCGATTTGCAGTGACGTGTAGGTGTATTTGCAGTTTTATCTTTATATTTTGTCATAGAGTTAATTTACTATTGATAACAATACGAACTATCAGCACCCAGCGATATTTGGTAAAACTGTTTATAAATAACCTAGTTGAAAATTTTAACATCTTGTGAAAAGGATATTACTTTATGTCCAGATAAAATTATTTTTAACACTTTTTCAAACAATAGTAATATCTTATAAAAATTATTCTAATTATAGTACCTACCTACTTATATTTGAAAAAAGTTTATATCTATATATTATATTTTAAGTTATAGCAGTTTTTTTTAATACCTACACATTTATAAGATACATTTTATCAAAATATTCTTTTATTTTACACCTATTACTACTAAAAAAATTGAATAATATTAATAGTGCTTAATTTATTTTTTAAAGTTATTGAGTTGAATCTACTATTATAATCCTATACCTAAATATTTGTGTTTCCAATTGCTGCATAGTGCATTTGATTCAAGAAAAAAACTTTGTTTCTTATAGATGTCATGTAGGGGAGGTTAGGTTAGGTTAGGTTAGGAACATGGGGCAAAGTGAGGACGCTAATGTCTGAAGACCTGTAATACACTTAAAAATCAATATTTTCCTTTCAAATTTTGTTCACACAATCTATAGGTTATGGTAGGTAATTGATAATACATTTTTTTATAAAAATTTGATTTTTTTTTTATATATAAGTTTAAAAGGATGTAAGAAAAGTACAGTTTACACCACTTTGCCCCATATATGCCCCAATTCCATTTTTTTACTTAATTTTATATAAAAAAACAAATTATTTATAAAAAAACCTTAATATACCTAAATGTATAGCTTAACATATAAGAAATAAAATTATAAATTTTAACTTTTTAAATGTTATAAAACATTAAAATAATTTTAGGAACAAAATTCACATTTAAACATGGTTTTCTAATCTTTTTCTTCAAACTCAGCGCAAAGACAATGAAGCCAATGTTTACATAATAGGTACTGAATCTACCCTTCAACTGAAGTTCTTCCTTTATTTTAAGAATATTTGGGTGATCCCACATTGCCCCAGACAGGTATAAGCCACTTTGCCCCAAATAGTTAAATTACTTAAAGCCATTTATTTTATTTTATTTAAATACCTAAACATAAATAAAGAACTTTAATCATAGAACGCACAACATAGACTTTTAAAATAAATAAAAACAATTTTAATAACAAAGCGCAAAATAATTGAATATATAAATAACAAATTAGGTATACAATTCTATTATAATGAAAATTATAATAGGCATATTTCCAGTTTTTCATTGATTAATTACAAAATAATCGATAGTTTGGTTCAAAACTTCTATCACACTATCTCAGACGACCAAAGAAGCCACAAATCTAATAATATTATACATTTTTTACATTAAATGAATAGATAATACAATGTCCCCACTTTGCCCCATGTTCCCCTAATGAATTAATTTGATAACTGATACTAACTGTCTCTTTTGCAAAAGTTAAATTATAAACATTTTTTAAATTTTAAATTAATAAATAAATGTAACTTTTAATTATCTAAATAAAATATAACATAACTGCAATTTAAAATTAATTTAGATTCAACAGTTATCAGCAATTTGAGTTTCAAAGTTGGGAAATTCCAATTTTTAACCTATGAGGCCTATACTACAGCTTTGATTGACGTGCTCTGAATTTTTGGGGGGCTACAACAATTTTTTTTTTTTGGTTGAGGGGGGGGGCACAACTAAATGTACATATAGGGTCGGTGTCATAATGAAATGTTGTCACACCTTTATTTTGTCGATCCAGCGCCACTGCACAGAGGATAGAATAAAGATGATTCCTGATACAAAATCTACCCTCTTTCATAAATACAATGCATACCTAATAAGTGGTAGTCCTCAAAGACGTCTGAAATAGAAGTGCAATCGTGATATTTTATAAGATAAACTATAGATGTACCAGATAAATGTAAAGAGGAAGTATCGTTAATGGGTTGCTGTTTTCATAATTTTTTTTTTTGTCTGTTTACATTTAGCCAATATTTTAGATTCTGAGCTGAGCGATGAATGTATTGATTTTACAATGATGTATGTTTTTTTTTGTGTGTGTCATCACCTTTTAGGACAGTAAAAGTGCTTGGATCTTCTTCAACAGTATCTTTTCTGATAAGATTAAGTGAATCTAGTTGGTACTTTGAGGAGTCAAAAGTAAAATTGTCCTAGTAGTTTTCGAAAGCACCATGAAAAACTAAAGAAAAATTAAGAAAAATGGGGAATTTTTACGCAAAATTGGTTTTCGACAAAATTTGATTTTTGGCGTACCTAACTTATAAACAAATGACCGTAGATACGTGACATTTTGACTGAACATTTATATTAGTATTTGCAATACACTATGAAATATTCAAAATATTTTGACTTATTTTAAGCTGTTTACGAACAAATTCAAATTTCAATTTTTTTTAGTTTTTTTCCTATAAATATCAATAAAAAAAATTTGTTGGCCCAAAAAGCGTCAACATTTAATACCTACAAGGCTCCTGATAAATGGCTTATTTGCTTAAATAGCAGTTGAAAAATATTTTAAGAAACTAGACACAATTTTGATTGCGTAGTTTAAAATTTATAAAATGTTCAACTTTTATAGCTAAGAATTGAAAACTTACAACAAGGTTTTAAGTAAGCAGGTTATTCTGTAACCCAAAAATCTCAAAAATATAAAAGCAGTTTTCTTTTTAAGCTAGTTATTTTATGTTCAAATTTGGAGAAATTACATAACTATTAAATAACCAAGAATAACAATTTTAGTTATTTTGTAGTAATTTTATAATATTAATTCAACTTACCAGCTACCGTTATAATAATAATAGTAATATTGTAATAGCAATATAATATAAAATATCCACACTGAAAAACTGTCCCAGCTTAGAATCATTTTTCGTATGCAATGATATTATATCATTGAATTCAAATTTAATACTATCCATCATACAGTGACCCACTTATAAGTTGTAACCTACTGTGCAGCAGAGCGACAACCAATATTCTCCTCGCACCAAAATTAAATTTTTTTACCAAGCGGATCAAAATGTCCCCTTGAAAAAAACATGGATCAAAAAGTCCTTGAAAGACAGTAATTGAGACAGTTTCATCCGCCCGTAGAGTAAAACTTTGATAAAACGGATCAAAATATTCCCAAGGATCAAAATGTCCCCGAATTATTTTTATCAAAAAGTTTTTTTTTTATTTCAAAGATAACATTATCAATTTAATAATATTTCTTCTTTAATTTTACAATAGTGTATCATTGATGCTACCATCCATTTTTCTTTAAAATAAATAAAAATAAAAATACATTTTATGTTCCAGTAGTTATCATAGAAACTATGAAATATGTCTTATTTTAAATTCTGTGCGGAGTGATGAATGTATTGATTTTAAAATTATATTTTATTTATTTTTTTATTCGTAAAAGTCGTAGTAGCCGTAATAATGCTTCTATTTTCCACTTCAGTATCTTGTTTGATGAGAAAGTGAATATGGTTGGTGCTTCGGAAGGTCAAAATTTAAAATTCCCAATAGTTTTCAAAAGCACCGAAAAAACAAAAGAAAAACTAAGGAAAAACGGGAATTTTTAAGCAAAATCGATATTGGTTTTTGGTGTAACTCTAAAACTAATGACCGTAGATACATGAAATTTTCACTGGTTGTTTATATTTGAATTTTCTATACACGATACAAATTTCAAAATATTTTGATTTATTTTGAACGGTTTAGGGACATTTTCAGTTTCCAATTTTATTAGTTTTTTTTCAATAAATGTCAATAAAACTTTATTTGTTAGGTAAAAATACTTGAAAATTTAATACAAGGTGTAATGTCTCTAAGACTCTGGATGATTCTGGATACACATTGGTTACTTATAAAATGAATAACAACTCACTTTTTAAATTAATAATAATTCATTACTTTTATTAATGTGACTTGATCTCTAATACTAAATTAATTGAGGTTAACCAATACTACCAACCTCAGAACACTACAGATCCTCCGTAACAATTTTTTAAATAATAATAAAATAATATAAAATAATATTAGAACAATATCAATAAAATAATTATGTTTCTTGTTACAATATAATAAAATAATATAAAACAATATCAATAACATACATTATAAATTCAATCGGTTAGGGGGTTTGACTTACCTGGCACTACGTCTAATAATACTGGTTGGCTCCAACTCTTTTTCCCTAACTAACTCTTCACCATTTTGTAAGTCCTTAACCTTTCCCCCAACAGAGTCACTACTACATACATCAGTAATTTCTTTTCCTTGAGTAGGTACTATTAACACTCTATCCTGAGACTCTACTCTCTCAACGATTTGATTTATGTGGCGTTTCCACACACCTACCCCATTCATATTTACTAAATATGTAACTGGAGATAAGATTTTATAAATTACTCCTGGTAGCCATTAATCCCCCTTTCCATAATTTTTGCACATCACTTTATCATTAATATGAAACTGTTTTACTCTACCACCTCTATAATTTTTAGCTGCATTTACTAAACTTTTATTATAATTACTTTTTGCATAAGGAAGTAACCTATTAAATGAAGTAAATAATTTCCTACCCAAATGCAATTCCGCTGGACTGACCCCTGTTGCACAATGTTTTGAACTATCATACGATAAATTAAACTTATAAATATTAATCTCTATATCTGAATCTTGTGAACATTTTTTTAAATACTTTTTAAACGTACGAACTAAATTTTCAGCAGCACCATTAGATGATGGATTGTAAGGTGACGTCTTAATATGATAAACTCCATTATTTTTTAGAAATAATTCAAAGTCTGCAGAACATAAAGATCGACCATTATCTGTGACTAGTTTCGCAGGAATGCCCCACAATGAAAAATATTCTTTCAATACTTTAATTGTTGAAAAAGTTGTAATATTTTTCATGTATTTAATAAAAATCCATTTAGAATAAGCATCAATAATACAAACAAACATATTACCATTAACTGGACCCATAAAATCTAAATGTATACGTTGGGCAGGACCCTCTGGCCAAGGCCAACTATGTAAAATTGATCTAGGCGGACTATCACTGTTTGCTAAACATTTTTCACATTCTTTTGTTATTTTTTCAATATCATCATCAATTTTAGGCCACCACACATAAGATCTAGCAAGAGATTTCATTTTTACTATCCCTAAATGGGTACTATGTAATTCTTGTAACAATTCTTTCCTGAACTTTGTTGGTATCACTAACCTATGACCCCACATAAGACAACCTTGTTCAATTGCTAACTCATTCTTTCTATAATAATAAGGTTTCAACTCATCAGAAATATTTTTAATATTATCTGGCCATTTTCCAGTGAAAACTTTAAAAAAAACCTCTTTAAGAACCAAATCTCTTTTAATTTCTTCGCAAATATCTAAATCTGATACTCATTTAATGTTAGTTGTTATTAAATTAATAAAAAAATTATCACATTCTTCAAAATTAATTTTATCCGATATACTTAATGGTAACCGAGACAACGCATCAGCATTTCCATTATCTACTCCTTTGATAAATTGTATTGTAAAAGAATATCCTGACAGAAATATAGCGTACCTCTGTAACCTATGAGCAGCCATTGTAGGAATCCCTTTTCCCTCACCAAAAATGCTAATTAATGGCTTATGATCAGTTCTTAATATAAATTTCCTACCAAACAAAAATTGATGGAAATATTTAACACCATATACTAAGGCAGGAGCCTCTTTATCAATTTGTGAATATCCTTGTTCACTTTTTGATAAAGTTCTTGAAGTAAAAGCAATTGGTTTATCTTTACCATCGGGTAACCGATGTGACAACACAGCTCCCACACCCACTGGGCTAGCATCACAAGCTAATATCAATTCAAAATCTGTATTATAATGGATAAGAACCTAATTGGATAATAATATTTTTTTAATTTCATCAAATCCTTTTTGCTGATCATTCCCCCATACAAATTTAACATTATTTCTCAATAATGCATATAAAGGGCTCGCTACCGTAGACATGTTAGGTACAAATTTACCATAGTAATTTACAAGTCCCAAAAAAGCTTTCAATTCATGAACATTCTTTGGAGTAGGTACATCTGAAATTGCTTTGATTCTATCCGTAGGAATATGAAGTCCTTTCTCATCAATAGAATAACCTAAAAAAGTAATTTTAGTCTTATAGTATTCACATTTCTCTTTGCGTACTGTTAATCCAGCAAAATCTAATTTCCTCAAAACCTTATGTAACCTATCATTTACCTCCGGCTTGTCAATACCTGAAACAACAATATCATCAAAAAAACAACCAACTCCTTCTATACCACTTAACATACTTTCCATTTCCCTTTGTAAAATCCCAGGAGCAGAAGCTACTCCATAAGGTAATCTCTTATACATAAATAATCCCTTAAGCGTAGAAATGGTAGTGAGTTTTTGACTATTAGTACTTAACGGTAACTGTTGGTAAGCTTGAGATAAATCTAAGGTACAGAATAATCTAGCTCCTTGAAATATACTAATTAAATCATTTACTCTTGGAATTGGATATCTATCCACTTTTAAAAATTTATTAAGTGTCACCTTATAATCACCACATAGCCTGATCGACCCATCTGATTTAATAACTGGCACAACTGGAGTTCCCCACTCAGACGTTTCAACTGCCACAAATATATCTTCCTTGACCAACCTATCTAATTCCTCACTCACTTTGTCTTTAAGAGAAAAAGGTAAAACTCTTGGCTTACAAAAAATAGGAACAACATCATCTTTTAAATACAATTCAAATTGCTTGTGTTTAAAACAACCCAAGGTATCCTTAAATACTGAAGGAAATAACTTACTAATATCTTCGTTTGCTACTGAATTAATGTCAATTTTAGAAGAAAAAATGTCAAACTCCCCAAGCCAATCTCTTCCAATTATAGGAGGACCACCATTTTCAATAACATACAGTTTTAATTTTTTACAATAATTCTTAACCTTAACATCAACTATAAAATAGCCCAAAGGAATGATAACAGAATTATTATATGCTTCTAAACTCACATCAGAGTTATTAATATCATTAATTTCAGCTATTTTAAAATATTTAAAAGATATTGCTGATATACCAGAACCTGTGTCTATTTGAAAATCAATATTTTTTTCATTAACCTTAATTTCAACAGTATAAGGCTTAACAAAATTCACATCTATTGTATCTAAATTATATAAACAATTTAAATCCAAATTATCATTACCTTGGTCTATATGATTTACTTTCATTTTAACTTTACATACCTTTTTTAAATGTAAAATTTATATATTTTTTTTTTAATAGTTATAATATTACATCTACAGTACGATTGAACATGGAACCTTGCCTGGTTTATCTAAAATCTTTGATGCCAGGTACACATTTTTATTTTTCGTAGTGCTCAAAGCCACTGCAGGGAACCACTCAAAAACACAAAAAATGTAATCGATATCGGTTCAGGAGGAGTTCAGTGAAATACACACAAACAGAAGAAAAATAAATTATATATAGTTATTTAATATTATAAACTAGAATCACAATAATAATAATTATTTATTAATCTTCAATCTTGAATTACATCCACAGATATATAACCACATACCATAATTAATAAATAATATAAAATTGTATGTGTCTTGAATATGTGGCATTTTTAAAGACTTTTCTGGTGTATCATTTTATGGCGTTTTAAATATGTATTTTCATAAAAAGCTTTATCACAAATATCACATTTATACGGCTTTACACCAGTATGTATCTTTGTATGCCTTCTTAAATCACTGGATGAACCGAACCACTTATCACAAATATCACACTTATACGGCTTTACACCAGTATGTATCTTTGTATGCCTTCTTAAATCACCGGATGAACCGAACCACTTATCACAAGTATCACACTTATACGGCTTTACTCCAGTATGTATCCTTGTATGCTTTGTTAAATCACTTGATGAAACAAACCCCTTATCACAAATATCACATTTAAACGGCTTTACACCAGTATGTGTTCTTGTATGCGTTATTAAATTACTTATTGAACCAAGCCCCTTATCACAAATATCACACTTATACGGCTTTAATCCAGTATGTGTCCTTGTATGACTTGTTAAATCACCTTTCTGGGGAAAAGATTGATTACAGATATCGCATTTATATGGCTTTACTCCGTTATGCTTCCTTATAATATGCGATATTAAATATGGTTTTCTAGCAAACCCTGTATCGCAGATAGCACATTTATAAGACTTTTCGCCGGTATGGATCGTGATATGACTTTTTAAAGCAGTTTTCTGCGAAAAAGCTTGATTACAGATGTCACATTTATATGGCTTTACCCCTGTATGTGTCCTTGTATGATTTGTTAAATCACCTTTATGGGAAAAAGCATGAGTACAGAGATCGCATTTAAACGGCTTTTCGCCAGGATGTGTTCTAGTATGCTTTCTTAGATTACTTAACTGAGAAAAGGATTTATCACACATATCACATTTATACGGCTTGTCTCCAGTGTGTATTCTTGTGTGCACAATTAAATTAGATGCTGTAGACATTTCATCCTGGTTATCAGTTAATTGATTTTTCTTTAAGCAGTTAGATGTCAAGTCCAAATTCATACGAGTAATACATTTTAAAGAGTTGCTTTCGTTTATGACTGATGTTCCCTCAAATACATAATGATCAATAAAATCTTTTTCTACTTTAATTTCGGTATCACTTGTGCTTCTTTTTTCTTCAGTTTTAGTTCTAAAAAAAATAAAATTAGGTAGGTATTTTAAGAATATTAACCTTTATTGAATAAAGGAAAATAAATATAACTACATATTAAGTAGATTTTAATATTACATTGGAAAGAAATGGGTGACCTGCAACCACCTGGAATTTAAAACTGGGACAGTAGATATCTGCACTGTAAAAATCTGGAATTTAAAAGTTTTAAATCCATAAAATTCTGGACCGGACAAAACTGGGCCATAAACATTTAGATATATATAATATATCCGATTTAAGGGGGTATGAGCAGGCCAAAAATATTAAATTAAGAGGACGTGTCACGGAAAAAAATTGTTTTATAACATACCTATACCAGGTTTTCACGGTCCAATTTTGTCCGGTTCAGGTTTTTACGGTCCAGTTTTGTCCTATCCAGAATTTTACTGATTTCAAATTGTATAATTCCTAATTTTTAGCGTCCATATTTTTACAGTCCAGATATCTACTTTTCCAGTTTTAAATTATACAGTTTAACATTCCAGGTTGTTACACGTACTAAAAAAATGTTATAGCTCAAAACCAATTTATATATTCAAAATATTACATCAAACATATATCTTGACTAAAACTTTTATATTTTTTATAGCATTAGGTAAATACATATATTTTAGATTCTGAGTGAAACGATGAATGTATTGATTTTACAATGATGTGTGTTTTTTTTTTTATTTTTTATTTTTTTATTTTTTTTATTTTTGTGTCTGTGTACACGATAAGTAGTCGAAATAATGCTTCGATTTTCGACTTCAGTATCTCGTTCGATGGGAAAGTGAATATCGTTGGTGCATTGGGGAGGTCAAAATTTAAATTTCCCAGTGGTTTTCAAAAGCGCCGGGAAAAAACAAAAAAAAAATTAAGGAAAAACGGGAATTTTTACGCAAAATCGATTTTTCACAAAATTGAATTTGGTTTTTGGTGTAACTTTAAAAAAAATTACCGTAGATACATGAAATTTTGACTGATTGTTTATCTTAGCATCTTCTATACACCATAACATTTTCAAAATATTTTGATGTATTTTGAGCTCTTTACGGACATTTTTATTTTCCATTTTTTTTTAGTTTTTTTTCTAAAAATATCAATAAAATTTTATTTGTTGGATAAAAAAGCTTGAAAATTTAATAGAAGGCTCCTAGTATATTGTTTCAAAGGCAGATGAAAAATATTAAAAATCGTTAGTCACAGTTTTTTTTTTTAAGCATTTAAAGTTCAAAAAATGACAAAATATGGAAAAATCACGAAAATTTGCAAATTATTTCGAGTTATAAATTCATAAAAATTTTTCTTTTTAAATCTAAGATTTTAAAATGTAATACAAGATTCCTTATAGGATAATCTACCTTTACCAAAAAAAAAATGTCTATAAGAAACTCAAATTAAATTTTTATGGGCGTTTGAAATTCATATTTTTACAACATTTGATATTCACTCGATTTCTTACGTAACGATTTTCTTATTTTGTTGTAATTAAAAAACGAGTGACTGTAGAAACTTGAAAATTTCACTGAATGTTTATATTAGCATTTTATATATACGATAAAATTTTTAAAATAATTTGACTCTTTTTGAGCTGTTTACGGACATTGTAAGTTTTC
>NC_042494.1:5024540-5028195 GCF_005508785.2 Acyrthosiphon pisum
CCTAGACTAACATACCGTCTCCGCTCAGAATCGTTTTTCTTATACAGTGATATTATATCATTGAAATTCAAATTTAATACTATCCATTATACAGTGACCCACTTGTAACTTACTGTACAGCAGAGCGAAATCCACTTACCCACCTTTTTTATATCTCTATCCATCTAATATGTTCAAATACAATTAATACATAGTATAATGTAAATTACAATATTTATATAATATCTTTTTGTGTATTCGTACACGATAAATAATAGTCAAAATAGTGATTTGATTTTCAACTTCGGTATCTTTTTTGGTGCCAAAGTGAATTTAGTTGTGTTTAATTTAGTGTGTTGCTTTTGAGAGATAAATATTAAAATTTCCTGTAGTTTTCAAAAATATCGAGAAATACCAAAAATGTCTTTCTGGTTTTTAGAAGTATTGGGAAAAATCACAAAAAAAAACTAAGGCAAACCCGCAATTTTGACAAAAAACGAGTATTCGATAAAAATTGTTCACCCGATTTTTATAAAAATTTAAAAAATGATGAGATTAAAGTTGAAAAAATATCTTTATACGCATCTGTATATTGCAAATTATTTAGAATAATACCTAAATTCATAAAATTTTTAATTTTATATCTAATATTAAAAAATGTACCTGTAAACAAAAAAATTAGAGCAGCTCTCATTGGGTATTATTTAAGGAAAACAATTTAAGTAATTCCTAATCTAGTCATCACCGCCAGTAATCTTTGTGAAGTCGTAAATGTTTATTAGTATGAGTGCGGTTCTTATGTGTAAAATATAAAATTAGAATTTAAAAAAAATTTGAACTCGATAACAATAGATTTCATATGGGACGACTATATTATTTAGCAGATATATGCGCGTGCATAAGTCAACGAAAGCACTCTCAAAAAAAAAATTTGTACACAAGTCAGAATGAATAATGTTAATAAGCTGGAGTAAAAATAACATACTTCTAATAATCAAATTTAAATTTTAAAAAATTATTTGATTTCGTCAGCCTCTTTTCTATGATTTGTAGGAAACAGATTTAAGGATTAAATCCAAAATGGATAGTTTACATATTACGGTTCCAAATTACTACTTGATTTCTCAAAATGAACTTGCACTTTAAAGTACTACCAAGGCAAAAAAATGAAAAAAATATACTTTAAACTTTCAAAAAAATGTATGTATAAACCATACAATTTACATCAATTTGCACATTATTGCGTGGTTAAAGATAACCTAATCTAATGGATTTAAAATTTAAAAACATGATTTCTCATAAATATATCAAACCAAAGCCAAAATATCTATACAATACAAAAACACGGTTTTTTATATAATATATACCTATTTTAAGTTATATTAGGTATTTAATCGAAGAATAACATATTTTCAAGTTATTTTGTTGTTAGGTATTAAAAAAAATATTATTTTCATGGGTATAAGCTTGAAACTTATAATGTATATGATCATATTTTATATAAAAAATGACATTTTCAAATAAAAAGCTTTCGGAAAAAAATAGATCCAACCTAGTTTTATGAATAGAAAAAAAAATTACATTAATAGCAATATCATAAAATATAGGTACTAAGTAATATAGGCTGTCAGACTGTAAACACTAAGAATCATTTTTCAAATAGGTACTGATTTATAAAATTTTTATCATTGAAATCAAATTTAAGATATCCATTTTAGTGACACATATGATACTTTATGTACAACAGAGCAGGACCCACTTGCCAAACCTTTTTAGTTATTAATTTTTATAATCTATCTCTTTATAAGTTAAACCAAATATTTAAAAAAAAAAATTAAAATTATATAGGTAAATTGTATCATCAAAATTAATATTATACTATGATGTAAATTTAATTCATACCCTTTTTGTAATAATTGACTATCATTGTGATGGTCTCCTTCTTCAATAGTTTCCTGTTTTATCATTCCAGTAAACACTTGATTACCAATATATTCCTGTTTCATTATTCCATTAAATACTTGAGAGTCAATATTTTCTTGTTTAATAACTCCATTAAATACTTGAGAGTCAATATTTTCTTGTTTAATAACTCCATTAAATACTTGAGAGTCAATATTTTCTTGTTTAATAACTTCATTAAATACTTGATCATCACATCTTACTAGTGGGATTGACAACACTCTAGTACTGTATATTATATCATAATACCTAAAAAAGTTGATTTGTTATTAATAGGTTACTAATGTAAAAATTAGATACTACAAATATAATAATACATAAATTATCAAAACAGCTAATTTTACAGAACGAAATTCTTTCAAAAATTAGTAGGTTAAAATTATTTTTTGTTATGCCGCACTAATCAGTGGTTGATTTGGGGGGACGCAGGGGAGGGGAGGAGTTCGCTTACAAACACACGTACAGTAGAATTATATATATATTATGAAGATATAAAATAACAGGTCTTTTTAGTTTTAGATTCTGAGCGGAGCGAGGGAGCTATTGTTTTTACAATGGTGTTTATTTTTTTTCTTTTTCTTTTTATTTTTATATCCTGTATACAAAATTTCTTCCAGAAGGGGTGTTTCGATTTCAACATATAATACCTTATCTTTTAGCAAATTGGATCAAGATGGTACTTTAGGGAGGTTATTTTTTTATTTTCTCAACAGTTATTTAATGCCTCGGAAAAACCACCAAAAAATTACGAAAAAACGCTAAAAATGGGATTTTAATTTCTAACGCTTTGTTTATCACCATAGAAACGAATAAAAAATTATAATATTTTAATATTAATTCAACTTACATGATAAAATAAATAATAACAAAAATATAAAATATCTAGACTGTCAAACCGTCTCCGCTCAGAATCGTTTTCGTATACAATGATATTATATCATTGGATTCAAATTTAATACAACCAATATAGGTACAGTAACCCACTTGTAATCTACTGTACAGCAGAGCGACATCACGACTTACCCGCCTTTTTTATATTAATTATTATTACTAACTGTTATTTTTAACAATATAATAATACCACGGTCAAGAATTTGATTACGGATCTTTAACATAGTATTTTAAATTTTTATCGTTAATCGAAGACCGAAATATCCTCGAATGTTAAACCTAACCCCCCCCCCTCAATATTGAGTTTTTGCAATTTTTTTTTAGCCATATTTAGTACGGAATTTGTACAATTTTTTTTCGATGTTAGGTATACAAGAATTTGTGTGGGGGGCTATAGAAAAGTTTCTCCACCTCTCCCTTATTTCCAAAACGAATTATTTATATGAAACTTCTATGTAGATATTTAGTTCGGAATTGTACGAATTTGTACGACCTTAAGCGAAACTTTTCAAAAATCCCTTACAACCGAAAAAAGCATTTTCCTCATATGCCGTTTCCCCAGCCACACACCAAACTAAAATTACGAAACTTTTTATTTATAGGTAAAGGTGATAGATTGAATAAGTATCTAATGCGAGCGAAGCGACCAAATTTTTTTTCAGTTTGGGGGCCCCTTCAAATATTTCCCTGTAACATAAATACTACCTATCCACCTTTGATTCTGCCGTTGGAAAATTAATTAATGTTGTTATTAATTTAAGAGGGAAGACTATTAGGTCTAGCATATGCTCTCGATCAACAAAAACGATTTAATTACTCCTGA
>NC_042494.1:5028245-5031762 GCF_005508785.2 Acyrthosiphon pisum
TTAATACTTGATCATCACATCTTACTAGTGGGATTGACAACACTCTAGTACTGTATATTATATCATAATACCTAAAAAAGTTGATTTGTTATTAATAGGTTACTAATGTAAAAATTAGATACTACAAATATAATAATACATAAATTATCAAAACAGCTAATTTTACAGAACGAAATTCTTTCAAAAATTAGTAGGTTAAAATTATTTTTTGTTATGCCGCACTAATCAGTGGTTGATTTGGGGGGGGGGCGTCCCCCTTCTTTTTAAATTTTTTTTTAGTGTACCCTTTCTACTTATTGGAAACGGAACGCTGGGAACAGTGGCGTTGCGAACTAAAAATTTTCCAGAGGCAAGTTACAAATATCCCAAGTATTAATGCATAATAATGTATTAATATAATATAACTATACTCGGCGCGAAATAAGAACATGACCAGGCGGCGGACTGATTAGCGTCCATTACACGCAGCCGATTTCTCATTTGTTCCCCAAACATTTGTTCACAGTTATACAGCACTGTTCAAAATGTGAACCGCATACACTGTGCTTCGGCGATGTATGTTTCGCAACGCCACGCCGTTTTAAATCAACTATACAGCGTGGTGGAGTGAGTTATATTGTTTTATAAACACGTGCTCGTCTCTGTTGACACATGAGGTGCTCCATATACAAAGCCGGTAACTGCCACTATGGTGGGCGGTGCGGTGGAGGAAGTTGTTTTGAATGCGCGACTGGTCATGTTCTTATTCCGCGCCAAGTATAATTATATTTCAGATCGCTATTAACTACCTATTGAGTATATAATATTACATTTACTTGGGGACCCACCGGCTACCACCCACCCCTCTATTTAAGAAAAATCTCAGAGGCAATTGCCTCTGAAATTACCGTTCACCACGCCACTGGCTGGGAACCCAACATAAGCTATTGAATTTATAAATCGTGATTTCCTGATGCCAAATTTACTTAATAAGTACACAATATTTTATATTGTTATTATATTTTATTATAGCCTGTAAGTTGAATTAATATTATAAATTACAACAAAATAACTAAAATCATTATTTTTATTTTTATTCGTTTCTATTGTGATAACTGATAAACAAAGCGTTAGAAATTAAAATCCCATTTTTGGCGGTTTTTTTGTAATTTGTCGGAGGTTTTTCCCGTGGCATTAAATACCTATTGAGAAAATCGAAAAATAACCCCCCTATAAAGTGTTTTTTTTTCTACATATATTTTTCGAATAAATTTGATATTGTTTTGATGTCATAAGTTGATAGGTGGAGAGGGAGGAGTGGAGCTTTGCCCTCCTCGGCAATGTGATGATTAATTTTGTGTGGAACGCTCGTTTATACAACTTCAGCAGAGTCCTTTTCTTTTTTATTTCCAAATCAACCACTGACTAATCATAATGTATTTGCTCACTTGGAATTTATCACGCAATCATCAAATGTTGTTCTTAATGGTTCCATATTGAATTATATCCTCTGTATCGTTTGTTTTTCAATTAGTTACTGTGAACACGAACCATTACAATTAGGTACCTTTTATATCAAACCTGCCTTTTGGTCATAAAAGAGGTTCATAGGGTGTGCATTTGCATATATTTTATCGAAAACTTTTACTTTGGACTGCCATAATTTAATTTTTTTTAATTTTACAATCTGTTACTAGCTAGAACAATAAGTAAATTTGGTAGATGAGTTTATGGCTTGAAGAGACAGATTAAAGAAGCCTCCCAATAAAGGCACTTTGTCAGTTACTCATATACATAGGTATATGCGTTTACAATAGTATTATACAATTTTAAATTTCAACTAGATTAGTAGGTCCTGACACCACCGCCGTTTTAATCTTTTTTTGGGATTACTTGGTATACTTTTTGACGCAAGTCCTTTGATTAGGGGATTGGTGTGGTTTTGGACATTTAAGTTGAAATCCTTCTAAAATGTTTTAACTACATCGTGGAGGGGCGAGATGGCAAGATCACAACGTAAGGTCTGGTTGGATACATAGATGGGCGCTTTAGTAATAGCACGGAGGGTTTTGGATTGAAAGCGCTGAATACGGTTTATGTTTGAGATTTTTGCAGAACCCCATACTTGGATTCCATACGTTGGACTGCCATAAATAAGATGAAAACACTGAATGTATTTAAAATTGAGTCAATATTTAGCAAGGCTGGGCAAGTTAATGATATTATTTAACTCAGCTGTGTTAAGTTAAGTATTTTTTTTCAATTAAATTAAAAGTTAAGTTGATAGACATTTTTAATACATCAATTAAGTTTAAATTGAGCTAACAAATACTGTTAACTTAACTTAACTTCAATTAATAAGTTAAGTAAATAATAATAAAAAAAAAATACATTTATGAGGTATTATTTAATAAAATAAGTGATAATCACTTGAATAGTAGGTAATCATCATTCATAGGTATATTGCTATTCAAACAATCTTGAATCTATGATAATCATTATTTTACTCATAAAAAATAAGTAATAACTAATGGGTAATGAATTAATGAATTATAGGTATTATGATTTATGAATATAATTTGTGACATCAATGTCTTCATATGGGCGACTAATATTACCCCTATATTAATATTTATAAGAAAATTATAAATACAATATGTATATAAATGTTTATCTTTAAACATAAATACAAAGTTCTTTGTTTATATATCTTATTTTTATTCTTATAATATTGGATAATAGGAATATTCAAAATTAACTTAAAAAATTGGGAAAATAAAGAAAAACATAAGTTGATTTTAAGTTAATGTAGAGGCAAATGAGTTAAGTTAAAGTTAAGTTAAATAAAACACCGAACTAGTAAGTTAAGTTAATAAGTTAAAATTAACTTATTAACTCATTAATGCTCATCTTTGGTATTTAGTATTTTTTTTTAGTTTTTAAATACATTTTCACCATGTTTCAACAATTTACCGACTACCAAGGACAAATGTATAATGGTTATGAATTATATTATAAAGAATAAAAGGATTCCTAATTATTAATTACACATCTTCATTCCCTCCATAACTTATTCTGTAACTTATCCGTCTTGGATTTTATATACACAATAACATGTCTCCCTCAGTTCGAATAATCAATAATGTCAATAGTTAAAAAATTGCATCACTGTTATTTCTCTTTTTATAAATCAATACAAGAATATCTATTGAATTATTGACTACCCATGAGCTATTCAAAACCCACACCTATTTGATTTTTTTTTCAGTATTACATATACAATTCAAATAATCAAGTCACTGCTCTGGCTTACATCTTTACAATTGTAAATTATCATTATAATAAATTACATGTATATAATTATAAATAATTATTTAACAAAACAGTATTTATTTTACTGACCTTCATCAAACATTGAGTTGACAATGTATCCTTATGTAACCTTATGTGTTCAGTGTCTTTTTCTAAGTCTAATATCTAAAATTTAAAATTGTTTAAATTATTTAACAGGTAAATTAAATGTTCATCAGTTAAGCCA
>NC_042494.1:5031938-5034519 GCF_005508785.2 Acyrthosiphon pisum
GTAAAGTATATAAGGGATGTTTTCAATAGAGTTGGAGGGTAAAAAGTGGGAGTCACCTCCCCTTCTTCATAGCAGCTGTGTATTTATAAAATGTTGAAGCCTGTAATAATATTATCATCGTTTATATATGGGGGGAGGGACAACAAATCTATGGGTAGCATCCTCTTAAACTTAAGAATTATAATTTAGGATAAAAACAATCGATAAAGAAATAATAAAGAAAAGGACAATACCTCACCCTATTTGTTTTTGTACATACAAATCATAATATATACCTCTCTACCTGCCAAAATTTAAGACTTTTATGGCCAGTTGTACCATCTCTGATTTAAGTTAACCGGAGTTTAATCGTCAGAATTTTCACATCTGTTATCAGCTGATTAAGCTTAATCGTAGTTTAACCGTAGACGGTACAACTGGCATTATTTAAAATATTCACATGAATCAGCAATATAAATTCTAAAATGTACCAACACAAAAGCGACATTTCTTTTTTTTTTGTAGTTTTAGTAAGTAAAAAATACATAAAAAGTTAAAACTATAAGAATGTAAATTTTTTATAAAATATTAGTAAGAAATAGACAATCAACACCTACCAATAAAACCCAGTAAACACTATTCCTCATTTAATGTTTACCTTTCACATTAAATTAACTAATTGTAAATTTAATTTAACTATTCATAATACATATCACATAGTATCAAAAGTTTATAAGTATATATTACAATTTATAATATCAATATAAAAATATTAGTTGAATTTTAAACTGATTTTTTTTTATTATATGGAGTATTTGTGCTTGCTCCGGCACAGGTTGAGCTGGTTTGGAGTACCAGTTGAAATTTAAAGCATTGATATTAATGCTATGTGTACAACCGGTAAATAAATGGATCATTTTACCAAACGTATGGGTTGCTGCGTATGAACCCTACTCCAGCCCTACACATAGTTATGATATGCAATATAGCATAACATACTATAAGCACACACATAAAGTAGTCAGACAAATGTCAGCATTACAACTAGACCCCGGGAGATAAATTGTTCTTAGTAATAGTCTTAACATCTGGCATGGACCATGTGCAACAAAACGGACTAACAAGAAGAACTAGTACAATATAATATATTGTGGGAAATCCTCGGGTGTAGTAGATTTTGATAGTCGGACTTGGCACTGTGACAGGACTACACAATTAACAAAGCCCCGCATCCATCATAGAACTAGCCAGCAATAGGCAAATCTGCAACCCTCAGTCACAGATCCACATGTTCACTATGAATGTGGTCAAACTACCTATTTATGGAAGGCCACCACACGGTCCATGGGAAATTTGTGGCACAAGTAGAGTAGAGGGTTTGCACTATACAGGAGAGACCTGAAACAGTCCATCCTCAGGCGTGATAACATGTACCTACATGATCCACATAGTATGGACGAGCACCTCCGTGCCAGACCTCTTGTTGATTCACACCTTCTTTGACTTTGATTATTTCAATAAACAGCGTTTTTTCCAGGCCTTACAAAATATCCCAGCAATTGTACCTATATTTATTTTTCCAACACACCAGCGACCTTCGTTGATTTAGATACATCTTAATCAGTTTAATTTACATTTTGTTACAATATCTTGTGTACTTTTAATAAATGACAGACATAAGTACAATATAATTTCATTCAGTTTACGTTTAATATCTCAACTACCCATCATCGTATCCTGTCATCATCTCCCGTAAGTTGGTGTAAGCATTTTATACCTACCTTCATAGAAAACATTGAGTTCAGACATTCAGTCTTTGGTATTTAATTTTAATTTCACTACATTCTAGTTAAAATTCTTCTATGTAAGAATAAATTGAGTTCAGAATTCTATTTTGAATTACCAACTATAAACCTACACTAAGTATACTATTCATGTCTATGCTATAAACTATTGATATAATGATAATATGTGATGCATTTATTACAACTTACAAGGTACTTACTGCTCATTCACGCTGGATAATTAATTAGCTGATGTTATTACCACAGTCCACAATATCGTCTCCAATAATCCGCACCGGTAATTATTACCAAAAGGCAGAACGTAAAAACAAAATAAAAATAAGTAAAATTATCTTTATTCTTTAGTATCTATTACTGAATACTGATGGCCGATTTCGTATGGGTGACGAACGTCGGGCGATGTTTTATTTTAGTATTTTTAATTTTACCCAAGATTGTAGCCCGAGTATAACGTATATAGACGGTAAATTAAATTATTGAAACGATTTATTTTTTTCCACATGCTCAGCCCGCAGTCGTGCTTGACGTTTTTATAGTTTTGTACCTGAGTAAGTACTCATGAAAAAGACCAGACACTAAATAAAAACGGTTTATATCACTAGAAAAAAGACGCTTTACATCACTTTCATGGATGAAAAATATTAAATCAGTTTGACTTGGAATAAACAACAAATTACATTTATCACTGGCCGCCGAATTTAAAAATATTTAAATTTTTAATATCATATAATTATAATATTATCATATATACAAATACAATTTCACAACTGACCAAGGCCGTATCTGAGGGGGGGAGG
>NC_042494.1:5035250-5045261 GCF_005508785.2 Acyrthosiphon pisum
CCCCCCCCCCGGAAATGTTTTCAACGTGTCTTATTTTTAACGAAATATCAAAAACACAAATTCAATAAAATTGCAATATTCATGTTTTGGACCCCCCTCCGAAAAAAATTTCTGGATATGGCCCTGCAACTGAATATAATGTAATGACATAAATTTCCAATCATATTTTGTACTACTTTACTTAGTATATTTATTAGGTAGTGGTAATGTGGTATTTAGATTATGTCGATTATGATTTATGAGTCTTAGCATAGTAACTGGTAAGACAAAAAGTAATAACATATTGAACTATATACTTATGTATTATTTATGTGTTAAGTTAGTTGCATGTAAGCATTATATAGGATTGTTAATTTATTATTCATTATTATTCTCCTAGAGTTTACAGTCAACTTATCGAACTTAAATGAACGATCTTAGTATCTTACATGATATAATGTTTCATTATTTGAATATTTAACAATGGATATAAATCATACGTTATTGTTTATGTTGGATGTGCATAAAATTGAAATCTTTATCTCATATAAATATTGCTGAAGTTATATTGCAAAATTCAAAACAAATTACTACCTATCATTCCAATATAATAATTGCATAATATTTAATAAACACATACAATTAATAGTACTTTATGATAGACAAGTCTGACTATATTATTATGTACTAATAAACTATATAACACTATTGGTTAATTTTCTTCACAACCCCTGTTTACTTAAGTGAAATTTAATATTTATATTTTTACACTAACCATGATCAACATCTCAAAAAATTAATAATATTTTAGTACCAATAAAATAAATAATAATGTATAAATAACATTTTATGTATAATATAGGCCAGTTCTTAAACTTTTTTGAATGTCTGAACATGTAATATTTTATAAGATTTTTGCGTAACATAGCCGTAATATAAAACAGTATTTATATAAGTTTTTACATTTTATAATGTATTAAACAAAGCATAAATAGCACAAAACAGTTTACATACCTACATATTTGTCACTAAAAATTACAAAAGTAATGAATACAATTTTAAAAAATTTCAGAATCTGTGGAACACCACTGAGATCATATTATGGTTTTTATGTTAAACTGTGTCATTATTATTATTATTAAATTATTATTTATTTGAATTGGAATATTCAAAATGTACCATGTTAAATATAAAATATTATTTAATTATATTTAATACAATTATTGGATAGAAAATACATTTATTAGGGTTTCACAAATGTTTACATAAAGTGACTTTGAATGTCCAAAAATTAATGAATCCAATTTCCATAACTCATGTCTAACTAAATTTCTGAAGTCTTAGTTCTAAACTATTTATTGTAAATCTGTACATTAAATATTATAATTATGTATATTTTATACTGTATGTCTGTACCATACTGTATATTTAAAATTAAATTGGAATGATATTCTGTTAGGTATATAAAGTTTATTATTATTATTAATATTAATATATTTATTTGTTTTAGAAAAATTGACATGCAAAGCTATTTGAACCATTTTGAATTGGAAATATTCAAATTGTACCAATTAGTAATTTAGTAATTTGCTGTAATAATCATAAGTTAAATATAAAATCTTATTTAATTATATTTAATACATTATTAAATAGAAAATACATTTATTAGGGTTTCTAAAGCTACTTTGAATGACTAAAAATTAATGAATCCAATTTCCATAACTCATGTCTAACTAAATTTCTGAAGTCTGAACTAGGTATATGTTGCCGCTTTCTAATTCACATCTACACATCCTGGTATTCTAAGATCTGCACTATTAAAATTGGCTACCTACTTCTTCACAATCAGACAATAATAGTACTATAGTAGTATGGTATAGTCTACAAAATAAAAAAATACATTTATTAGGGTTTTACTTATGTTTATCATAAAGTTACTTTAAATGTCCAAAAATTAATGAATCCAATTTCCATAAATCATGTCTAACTAAATTTCTGAAGTCTGTACTAGGTATATTTAACCACTTTCCAATTCACATTTACACATCCTGGTCTTCAATGATCTGCACTTTTAAAATTGGCTACCTACCTACTTCTTCACAGTTGGACAATGGTAGTACCTATGGTATATCCTACAAAATAAAAAAAACACACTATAGATAATAATATTAAGATTTAAAAACAATTTAAAAGAACAATACAATACTTTAAAACCAAGAGAAGCATGATTAATTTTTAATACTTTGTTTAACGGTCATTTGTTTAAGAGTTGCACCAAAAAACAAAATTGATTCACACATCATTGTAAAATCAATACATTCATCGTTTCACTCAGAATCTAAAATAGTTATTATAATTAGAAAATATAACATGGTGAAACATTGAAACATTTTAAAGTATTTTACTATTCATAAAAAATGATTATAATTAAATATTATTTTTTTACAAATATCACCTAATATAAACATTGTAATGTTAATTTAGGCATCAATAGAGTGCAATAATAATGAGATTAGGTAATAAAAGATTGAAAAATATTGCATCAAAATAAAAATACAAATCCCTATACAATTATTAAAAACAAGTGATTCTGTCTACATGCTCAATAAAAATAATCAATTCAAATCAGCTATAAGGACAAAGTTTATATTATTTGGCAATAACCCACCGATGGGTGATCTATAATATTCTACAAAACTAATTTAACATTTTGGTAAAACAGGGTCAACAATGGGGAATGAGCTTAAACATAGGTATCTAAATGTCACCCAGTAATATTTAATCATATTATAAGTAACAATAAACTTGATTCTATTTATTTACGTATTAAAGAACTCACATTATGGTCATAAATTATCAAACTTTTATAAATAGGCAATAGCTTAAAAAATTACCTTTAGTATTCTTGGATCACTTAAAACAAACCTTTTTTAATTCAATTTTTTTTCCACAATAGGTACTGCCAATACACGTAAAGTAGCGGATATATCACTAATTGTTCACTATCCTATTAATGGGACATTACAAATAACAATCCTCAGTGGCGCCAAAGTCCATGGCGATGTCGGGCCGTGACCCGACCTCTTTTTTAAAAAATGTGGCCGGCCGGCCATATTTTATTTACTTCATAACTTTAATATGAGCATGAGTATATTTAAACCGTGATTTTGAATAAATGTATACTAGGGTACCTCTATATTAACTAATATCTATGTAGAAGTTAATATGTCTATGTATAAAATATATATTTTTTCTAAACAACATGTTTAGAAATAATAAAACACGATACAAAATAAATCATAATTTCATCTTATTTGTCATATGAAATACCATACAGTTGCCAACCAACCTTGAAGCTTCAACTCATGGCAGGAGTTCACTATCAGTACTATATAGAAATCTGTGATCTAGATAAAAATATTATTATATATTCTATAATATATCTCATCAGATTATTAAATTCTACTTGTCATCTTTTTTTCTTTATCTTAGATGTAAACGTCCGTTTGGTATTTATATTCTTTTTTATGTATATGTATTTACTATTTATTTAATATTATATACTACGGCCCACGAGAGTCCATACGTAAAAACGCGTCCGTTGCTGCGCATTGGTTCCGATAATTACAATTTCAATTTTTTTAGTTTTTTTTCTATAAACATCAATAAAGTTTTATTTGTGAGGCCAAGTTATAGTTAAAAATGTATAGTATAAAATGTTGTATAAATTATTATCTTCATAAGTATAATCAATACTATAATAACATAATATTGGATGTTGGACGGGCGTTGCAGGCATCGAAAATTTCCAATTTTCATCATGTGTTGTAAATTGGAATAAAAGTTCATATTAGTTTAGAATCTAAAATCATTCATGTCTGAAAAGGGCCCCCTAAATACGATTATGGGGCTCTTTTGGGGGCCCAGTGCACCCCCAGCACCCCTGCTAATTGCGACACTGCATACACTCGGTATGAATATGGAAGTGGATACAATTCCGATCTCTACTTATAACCTTTCATTATCATCTGTCTACAACTATTGGACAAATTAAAATTTACAGTAAGTCCTCATTCCTCATTACCTTGTTTAACATTACCTCGCTATTATGTCGTGGAATTTTTTTCTTAGTGTTCCATTTAATATTTTTAGGTATAATAATATTATAGTGAATTTATTTACCTATATCAAACTTAAATTTAAGAAAATTATCTGTGTTTGTGCTTTCGGTTATTAATATATTTTAATTTTAATGCAAGTTATGAATATAGAACAATTTAACAATGCCCACTTTATAAGATAAATCTCAACTCATAAACTTGTTTGAAAACAAAAATAATATAACTTCTCTTTAAAAAATATAATTTTAATTACACTTAGATATCAGTATTTCACATAAATAAAAATGTATTTTGCCACCAAAATACAAAAAAACTGTGGATAACTAGAAAATGTATATAAAATTAATATTCATAATTGGATCTTATTATATCGTATTGTATGATTGAAAATTTTAAGCATCAACTTCCATGACAGTTTCCTCTGCAATTTCAAACTTTATTTCACTTTTGCATAAAACCTTGGTTAAACCAGATGGATAGACATATTTGGCACTAAAAAATAAATGTTACCACATAAGTTTAACTAAGATACAAATAGAACTGTAAACTATAGAGTACAGTCAAGTAGCAATAACTAATTTTTTTCTTGTCCCCATGAAATGTTTTTATATTTGAGGTACATAACTCAAAAAATACATAAGTCAAATATATTTTTATTCCCCATGAGATTTAAGGTATTGAGACTCAACTTTAGAAGAGAATAAAATACATACGTAGCCGGTTTCTTATTGGGTGTCAGATAGTTCCTAAGCATACGAGTCCCATCTTTTTTGATAACACATAGGTCTACATTACTTCCAGAACCAAGATCATTAAATACACCACCCAAAATTGCATCACACGCTAGTTTCATGCCTTCTTCTTCCTAAAAATGAATACAATCAAGCAATTTGTTTAAAGGCTTTTAGTTCAAACAAACAATTAAAAACAAAACTGTTATTACTGTTAGATTTTCATTCCAACGGCTTTCGAGTTCAGAAATGGCTGCCATACTTCCTGATCCCATAGATATATAAGGTAATTTATCAATTGAACCATGAGGATAAATTGAGTATAAATGTGCACCACTGTTATCAATGCCACCTAAAATTAAAGCGGCTGAAACATATCCCTAAAATCAAATACAAATTAATAATAAATAAGATAAACAAATAACACATAAAATATAAACTGAATTACCATGTATTTGAAGAGATACTGACGAAGCGACCTAGCAGCGAATGCAACAGGAACCATTTCATCAGGAAACTTGAATGCTTGCAATGAAACATTGGCAGATACCATGCGAGTAACTTGCATAGTGTCTGCTGCTGTACCGGCACCACAGCAACTAAAATAATTCATATGTATTAGGTATAAAATTGTATTTTTTTTCAAGTAAACATACTGCATGTATTTGCCAATATAATGAATTTTTTCACAATTTTTTTCCATAACTATTGTGTCAGATGTTGCACGTGTATCCGCAGCCAAAATAACACAATCACGAGTAGTTACACCCACAATTGTAGTACCAGTTTTTCGGAAACTCGGCATTTTGAGTCCCATTTTTTCAATTTTTGCATTTCTATAATAACAAAATTGAATAAAAATGATTTATTTATTTTTACAAGAATGAAGTAAATAAAAAAATAAGGTGATCTACTTACTTTATACAAAAAAATTAAACAAATTTACAGACAAATTAAACTCTTGTCAACACAATCTTTGTTAGAAAAATAAATATTTGTAATGTATGTAAACATTTTGCAAAAAATAATTATTATTTTCTTACAGCTCAAATTTATAAAGCTAACAATACTTAATATGCCTTTCTAAAAGTCTTAACCTGCCGTTGGTACATATATAATACACAATACAATTACTACACTGTAAGTGCGGCGCTCACACTTTACTTTTAATAGCATGATTAACTTAATAAATTGAATCATACATAGGTCAAATATGTATATTTTTATACTTAACTAAAATGTATGGCATACTTTTCATGTACTATTAGTAATTTGTCAAACAAAAATAAAACCGGAATTTTATTACATACCTACAAAGTAATACAAATTAATTAAAAGTTCAATTTGTACATTGGTAGATGAAGTAATTATTAAATTTATCATCTTAGATCTATTCACTTTCGGTAGTATTTGTTTCGTTTTTATCATTACGGCAGGATATGCTCGTGGTGTTAGCGCTTAATCAGTACTTTTGACTCAAAAGTAAAATCAAACATAACCATTTAGGAATGGCAAACAGTGCCATCATTTAATTTTGTAAATTTGTATAGAAATGTTATTTGAAGGAATTCAGATTAATTTAAGTGAGAATAACGCTCAAAATGTTATCTGTGTGAGCGGTGCGCTCACATGTGTACCAATGACAGGTTAAATCTGAATTTCCTTAAGCATACCAAGCAAAGAACCTATTCCAATTTATATTCTGATTGGCTATAGGTATATGTATTTAATAAAATTCTTAACCATTTGCAAAAGATACATAACAAAGTGCTTACCCTTCTACAATAGTTTAATAGTAAGAATGTATTTAATTGTCTTGTTTATGAATTATAAGACTAGGTATTGAAATTTAAATGGAATTGGATTCGTAATTATATAGATAAAATTAAGTTATTAATCATAATAATAGTTGAGTAATAAATAAAAGTTGCAAACCTTTCAAGATTCCTGAACGAAAAGGCATCGTTATCGTCGATGGAACTGTAGTTCAAAGCCATTGTTAATAAGGAGAAAATCTAAAAGAAATTAATTTAATAAAACACTCAAAAGAGGAAGCGGAATAACACAATTTCGGTTTTTTCTAATCTGCGGCAGATAAATAAATTATTAAATTACAAGAACACCAAGAATCATGATATTCAGAAATCAGAATTTAAATAAAATGTTTATAATATTATGTTGATTGTAATTTGCAGTAAAATCGCTTTATCATTGTCAAAGAAATAATAACACAAATCATGTCAGACCTCTTTGGTTATTAAAGTATATTGTATTATCATTGAGATATTGCAGACATGCTGAATTCAGAATTGATAATGTGTTAATTTCGTGATATCAATCTTGAATCTAAAGTATTTAATATTATAATCTTATAATTAAAAAACAAAAAAAATTGAAAATCTGCTAATTTTTTTTATAATATAAGAGTTTGGAGGGTATTATTTAATGTAACAGTTGGTTTAAATAATATTCATCCAGTCAGGTGCAAAGATGTCGGTGTCATTTTTAGCGCCGACTTTGCGTTTCTCTGTATTTGATCCTACAAAATTGAAGACCATACATTCAGTTCTTTTTAATGTGGTGAGGCACAAGTGGAATTTCACACATATGGAGTTGCCCAGTCCGAAATCCAGAAACTTCAGGCGGGAAATCGAATGGCCTGAGAAGTACACCGTGAAACCGTTAAATAATAAACACTTGGCGGGCCGAGATCCTGCTACCGGTATTTATAACAATTTACAAAATATATAAACAAGTGCTAGATTTTTAATCATTGAATTTCCAGGCCGAGTCGTTGTCAAGGGTTTAGGTGGTGGTATTAAACAGAAATACCATTGGGTTGATTTAAAACGATTTGGACCCACTGGTGAGCACGATGCTCCCCGAATTGATCGCGTCTTAGAGATAATGGACTGTGGCTGCCGAACAGCTAAAGTGGCATTGGTTGGTTGTGGCACACATTTAAAATATATTATTGCAACAGTTAATATGAAACCTGGAGATATGTTGGTCACGTCTGGTTACATTCCTCGTATTCCAGGTATATTGTAATTCATTATTTTATGTTTATATTCCACTTAAAATTATCACTGACATACCCACTTATAGTTAATCCAAATGAAGGAGATGCATATCCACTCGGTGCATTGTCTAAGGGAACAAAAGTACACTGTATTGAAAAGATGCCAGGTGAAGGTGCACATTATGTAATGACAGCTGGATCAACAGCTACTATATTGAGGCAAGTCGACGACAGAGTCATTATTCAATTGCCATCAAAATTACAAGTATCACTATCTAAACATTGTATGGCATCGATTGGTAAGTCTTCAATTATTATAAAACTTATATCAATATTCTATTTATTATTTTGTCATCAATTATGACTAAAAACAAGGCGGACCTACCTATCTTGTCTATAAAACATAAAACAAAACTATCATGCAGATAATGTAATACTGATGTTAAAGAAATCGTCAAATATTTAACTAAGACAACATATTAAATTAAATCTAATTCTTCAAATTTCAATTTCAATTATTTTATAAGATTTCTGTGTATAATCATTGATTATCTGTTTTCAGGACAAATATCGAATGCAAATCACTTCAAGGAACACATTGGCAGTCCAAACCGTAATCGTGAATTGGGTAACCGCCCTCGGTCTGGTTTGTGGCAAAGAAAAACTGGTCGTTTTGGCCGTAAAATCAGACCACCACCACCATTAAAAATTATAACTGAACTTGCTCCAAAAAAAATGGAAAAGGTTACATTAGAACTAAGTGCTTTGTTTTGAAACTTCTGTTCTCAGAATATTGAACCATAAACTGTAATATCAAACATGTGTAAAATAAAAATAAATTAATATTATAATTTATAATCTAATTTTATTAATGACTAATATACAAAAAAAAAAAAAAATTAAAAATTATCAATACTAATAGACTTAAGAATTTGTTTGTGTTTTTTTCACAACGTGTGGTAAATCAAATTTTCCTCTAACACACGTTATTTTTACACCAGGTAAATCTTTACACCGCCCGTTACGCACTAATACAACATTGTGTTCTTGTAGATTGTGCCCTTCACCGGGTATATAAGCAATCATTTCCTTGCCGTTGCTCAATCGAACCAAGACACACTTTCTGTTGGCCGAATTTGGTTTCTTTGGTTTTCTTATCAGTGTCTTAAGTATAACACCTTTTAAAAATGGGTTGTCACCCAACGGATTTCGTTTGAACATTGGCTTTTTGTGTGGGCCAGTCCTGTGCATTTGATAAAGCGATGCCATACACCTAGTCGTTTCTCCCACTAAGCAGTATGAGAACAAAATTCTGACGGTTAATTTAAAACGTTCAGATTAATATTTTATGATAACACTTACGCGATTTATTAAGTACTAAATTTTTCATCCCCTGTAGTAGAACATTCATTTTGGAATACTTTTGTTAAACTCGGTTAAAAATTTTACTTCTTCTACGATTCGATAATAAGTTGTAATCCTGTGATCTAATCAAAATTACAAAAATCAAAATGTACTAGGTAGTAGGTACTAGCCACTATCTAGAATATACACTATACGAGTTACCTATATAGAATTATTATTTAATATTTATTACTTTAATAATGTAACTTCAAAGTATCAAACATGTAAGTATGTAACACCGTTTGATAATAATTTTTATTTTGATAATCGAAATTGATAGTAAATTCAGTGTCGCCAGATGAAACGATGAAAATTAATATACAATGCATATCAATTTGCGTATAAAAATTAAAAAAAAACGGTAGGTAATGCTTGATGCATTCAGTGGTGTACATACGGGGGGGGGGGAGGGGAGAAACCAAAAAAAAAAATTGTGATATTATTGATGAATTTCTTATTATTAATCATCCGTGTATACTCAAACATATACGTCATAACTCATAATAATTATAATATGACTATTGAGTATACACCACGATTTAAGATAGTATGGTTGCCCATCGACCCATTAGAAAAATGTTATCACACGGCATACGGTTTGAATCGAAAAGTCACGTGATCTACGGGGACCCCCGCATACAGCGCTCATATTGGTTCAAATTAAAACTAATAAAAATTGTTATGTTATACCTATATACAATAAAAATATATACAGAGTGTTCCAAATTTCGTGTGACAAAAGACCGAAATTTGG
>NC_042494.1:5046558-5047914 GCF_005508785.2 Acyrthosiphon pisum
TCAACTATTGTTCTGTGATTGAAATATATGATATGAGCTGACAGCTGATTTTCATATTTAACAAAATGGCAGTGCCCACGAGTTCAAGGCCATGTCCCCACTTTTTTTAAATAACATTAGGAATTTTGAGAGTGTCATACCCCTGACTATACTTTGCCAACAACAAAAAAATATTTCACAACGAAATTATGGGTGCCGTATATCAATCAAAATAGACATTTGATCGCACACAGTCAGTTAGTTGCGTGCAGACATAGGTACATATTAATATTTTCATTATCTCGACCGACTCGATCAGACAATGGAGAAAAAAACGATTACGTTATAATCGTTGAATTTCGCGTGAACGACAATATACGGTGAAATAGATTCTATTTTTATAGCAGTATCGTAAATGAGTAATGACCATGTTAAACATTTTCGTTAAATAATATTATGAAATTTTCGTTCATTCTTTTCTTTTCTGCCCAGGGGTGGATACTGCAGGATGGGCCCATGTGAAAAAAGGGATTTTCCCTGTGTTGCCCCCGTATATATGTTTATGTTTGGGGACCCACTCGGGTTTACACATTGTTTTTTTGCACAATAAAATATTCACCAAATAGGAATAGTTTAAATTTAAAACAATTCATTTTTTATATTAATTATTATTACTAACTGTTATTTTTAACAATATAATAATACCACGGTCAAGAATTTGATTACGGATCTTTAACATGGTATTTTAAATTTTTATCGTTAATAGAAGACCGAAATATCCTCGAATGTTAAACCTAACCCCCCCCCCCCCTCAATATTGAGTTTTTGCAATTTTTTTTTGGCCGATATTTAGTACGGAATTTGTACAATTTTTTTAATGTTAGGTATACAAGAATTTGTGTGGGGGGCTATAGAAAAGTTTCTCCACCTCTCCCTTATTTCCAAAACTAATTATTTATATGAAAATTCTATGTAGATATTTAGTTCGGAATTGTACGAATTTGTACGACCTTATGCGAAACTTTTCAAAAATCCCTTACAACCGAAAAAAGCATTTTCCTCATATGCCGTTTCCCCAGCCACACACCAAACTAAAATTACGAAACTTTTTATTTATAGGTAAAGGTGCTAGATTGAATAAGTATCTAATGCGAGCGAAGCGACCAAATTTTCTTTCAGTTTGGGGGCCCCTTCAAATATTTCCCTGTAACATAAATACTACCTATCCACCTTTGATTCTGCCGTTGGAATATGAATTAATGTTGTAATTAATTTAATAGGGAAGACTATTAGGTCTAGCTATGCTCTCGATCAACAAAAACGATTTAATTACTCCTGATGAAGTGCTGGTTGATCTATCCAATAAAAAAAGGATAC
>NC_042494.1:5049007-5050682 GCF_005508785.2 Acyrthosiphon pisum
TGTATTAATATTTGATATAGAAATAAGAAAAAATACAGTTGTCCAAATGATTAAAAATTTAAAAGTGAGTCCATTAATGGATGGATGGGAGTATGTGTTCAAAAAAAACACAATTGTAACTTATAATCCAGAATTTGATAAAAATATTATTAAACTGCATAAAATTGAATTATTTGATAAAAGTCAACAATCGAGAAGAAAGAAACATAATTCATATGTATCTGATGAACGTTCGTTTCTTGCAATACGAAATGATGTAATTGGACATATTGTTAATTACCTCAACACTCTTTTCGATTTTCTAAAATGGATACACATGCAAAATACAGGAATGGTATCAAGAGGTTTTTGAAGAAGTCAAAGAAAAATATGATTTAACAAATAATATTGAACTTGGAAAAATACAGTTTTAAATATAATTTTAGGTTATACTTTTAATTATTCTATACAGGTGACAGGTGTTATGTTAAATTTTCAAATAAAAAAAAAAAAATTTAACTTATATTTTATTTTTAGAGAGGGAGAACTCATATTAAATTATGTGAAATTATAAAATAGTGTAGTACGAAGTTTCATTTATTTTAGGCCCTGCAGCTAATAAACGGCTAACTCGCAAATTCTCGCAAATAAGTCGCAAACTATTGGTGAAGATTTTGAGTCACTACGTCAAAATGGGTGGGTCAACTTCACGGACGTGCTGTTTGCATCCCGTATAGCTGTGGTTGGAGATAAGATAGACTGGTCGCTATAGCTATATATAGTGCTTGTATACGTTGTGCTTGCTACTAATGCAAGCTGCGTCAACATAATATCTATATTATGTTTATGTATATAATAAATTGAAAGATCACCAAAAAGATTATACTTTAATGTTGAAATGATAGGGACATTCCACATTGACTTCGTATACCATCATTTCATTTTTTTTAAATAATTAAATGGCATATTAAGTTTATTTTCTTTATTAAAGTACTATACATAAGGTATAACAGTATTTATTACTCGGTGCCAATGAAGGTTGTTCGACTAATGGCTACAACTGCCGTAAAAATATAAACATGTGAGATAAATAAATAGATAATACTAATAAGTAATAATAATAATTGTGGTATTACCAATTGTGGAATCTTACAATGATTTCATTATTTTTAAATAGCTGACCGCTGACCATTCAGTTCTGACAATAATATGACCTATACCTACCGCCCAGCACTATAGTTATTAGCAGAGCTCGGAATTTGTAGCACTAAAAATGTTACTTTTTAGCTCTTAAATATGCACTTAAAAACTCCAAAATATGCGCTATAAATAGCACAAAAAATCAAAAAATATGCATTTAAATTGAAAAAATTGAATTTATTTTAAAAAGTTAAATGTAATTATACAATTTTATAAAATTGTTGGGCTCATAGACATCAGGGACTGTCTGGACTAGTTGAATTATAAACCGTTAACAAAATATATATTAAATTACTTAAATATGTTTGTAAAAGTGTACTTATAAGATCTATTTATTTCCTATTTCCTACCCAAATTAATCATTATTTTTAACATAATGTGATAATTTCCTATATTTTGTATAATATGTAGGTATATATTATGTATATTAAGAAAATATGCCTAAAAATAGCACTATAAACCCTAAATTAGCAAAATAGCAATAAAAACCGTAAAT
>NC_042494.1:5050732-5052761 GCF_005508785.2 Acyrthosiphon pisum
ACTAATTAATAGTAATAATAATATTATTTATAAGCCATTTTAGTGTGTTGAACAGTTGAACTAAAATAATATTAAAATAATATTATGGTTGTTCGTAGGTAATCTTTATGAATTTAATTGTAATTATATTAAGAATATTTTTTTCAAACACGGTATAATATTATTAATAGTACTAGCGAAAAATAACAAGTGTTTTATATTTTTGTATTATAACAATTATTATAATACCCGTAAAATACCTGATGGTAAATACCAAATTTCAATTCTTATAAAGAATTGTGGAAATGAGTTTGGTGATAAAAAGGGTGACTCGCAAATTCTCGCAGATAACACGCTATCGTTTGATATAAATTTCGACGCATCTTTTGGTATAAATTAGGAAATTTTTGTGTGATATGGGTGGGCTATGTGAACTTGGCCCACCCATTCTTATTTTGTTTGCATCTAAAAAACGGCCTACTTGCAAATTCCGAAAGTGAACTTGCAAATTCTCATAAATGTTGACGCGTCTCTTGGTATGAATTTCAATTACATAAAAAAAATTTAAATAGAATAAAAAAAATAGTTGTATAAAAAAGGCCAAGTTAAATACAATAATAAATTCTACATTCAATAAAAAAATCTAATTTGAACAAAAATTATATTTTGAATAGTCTTAAAAAATATAAAAATATAAAAATATATTGTATAATAAAGGGCAAGTTAAATAATATGTACTTGTTCAAATAATTTCCAACAAATTTTAAGAGTGATCTAACAGTGTCCAATAAATCAAGATGAACATTTTTTATATTTGAGCGACATGGGTGGGCTACGTCCTACGTGAACTTGGCCCACCCATTCTTATTTTGTTTACAGCTAAAAAACGGCTAACTCGCAAATTCTCGCAAATAAGTCGCAAACTATTGGTGAAGATTTTGAGTCACTACGCCAAAATGGGTGGGTCAACTTCACGGACGTGCTGTTTGCATCCCGTATAGCTGTGGTTGGAGATAAGATAGACTGGTCGCTATAGCTATATATAGTGCTTGTATGTTGTGCTTGCTACTAATGCAAGCTGCGTCAACATAATATCTATATTATGTTTATGTATATAATAAATTGAAAGATCACCAAAAAGATTATACTTTAATGTTGAAATGATAGGTACATTCCACATTGACGTCGTATACCATCATTTCATTTTTTTTAAATAATTAAATGGCATATTAAGTTTATTTTCTTTATTAAAGTACTATACATAAGGCATAACAGTATTTATTACTCGGTGCCAATGAAGGTTGTTCGACTAATGGCTACAACTGCCGTAAAAATATAAACATGTGAAATAAATAAATAGATAATACTAATAAGTAATAATAATAATTGTGGTATTACCAATTGTGGAATCTTACAATGATTTCATTATTTTTAAATGGCTGACCGCTGACCATTCAGTTCTGACAATAATGTGACCTATACCTACCGCCCACCATTATAGTTATAAGTAGAGCTCGGAAGTTGTAGCACTAAAAATATTACTTTTTAGCTCTTAAATATGCACTTAAAAACTCCAAAATATGCGCTATAATAGCACAAAAAATCAAAAAATATGCATTTAAATTGAAAAAATTAAATTTATTTTAAAAAGTTAAATGTAATTATACAATTTTATAAAATTGTTGGGCTCATAGAAATCAGGGACTGTCTGGACTAGTTGAATTATAAACCGTTAACAAAATATATATTAAATTACTTAAATATGTTTGTAAAAGTGTACTTATAAGATCTATTTATTTCCTATTTCCTACCCAAATTAATCATTATTTTTAACATAATGTGATAATTTCCTATATTTTGTATAATATGTAGGTATATATTATGTATATTAAGAAAATATGCCTAAAAATAGCACTATAAACCCTAAATTAGCAAAATAGCAATAAAAACCGTAAATATGCAAAAAATAGCAAAATAAAATTTCGTGTATGACATCAAAGAAGTATGATACATATTTGTATCTTACTTTGGATGTTCTAGGATGAACCAA
>NC_042494.1:5054404-5055468 GCF_005508785.2 Acyrthosiphon pisum
AATTTTAATTTTTAAATAAATTTAATCCTAGTCGTATTTATATACAAATAGGTTACGTGACACAAAAATAATAATAGTAATTACTTGATCAACATTTTAAACTGCATATCTGACGTTCTTGCATGGTCTGCATATTTTATCATATTTTAAAAAAAAGCATACAAATATACACCTAAAAGTCTAAAAGTGTGTTTTAGCAAAAAAAAGATTATAGACAATCGTTCCTGGGGCGTATTGCGACAAGCTATCGCAACACCAAGCCCGGCGAAAATCAACGTATCCTTCCTCACCGACCACTAAACCCCTATTTCCACGGGGAAACCTAAAGTTAGTAGTCTAGTAAAAGCAATCACTCCTGTCCAGGCCACGCTCCCTCCTTCTCTCCCCCCCAGACGAGACCCACGGATCGGACGCCACTTACGTGTACGGGCTCGACGTACGTGGTCTTGGTCTCCCACCCAATGAGTATAATATATTATAATATGTATTATAACGATGTTCTCGATTTTGTACGAGAATCTCGGTCGTCGCATTCTTCATGATCGACGTGTCGACGATTTTCAACCACAGATTTTGCAAATACATTTAATTCATGACAAAAATAAATCAACCATTCACGTACCTACTGAACATTGCACGAGTTCTTACTTCACACGAGACAGTTTCTCGCCCAGCGCGAGTACCGTTACAACTTTATAATAGTTTCTAATAAACTATGTAATATGTTTCATATGTTTGAGTAAGTTTTATTGTAATTTGTTTGTTGTATTAATTACTAATTTAAATATCAAGAGTTTGATTTTACCTCGATTATCTCATTCTAATATAAGAATCTAATTATTATTCTAATTTAGTTTCTTAGTTCAAAGCCATAAGCGTGAAAATTTGATGCACATATTGTACCTGATCTACCTGAGTAACCAACGGCAACCATTTATATAATTAACTAAAAAAAAAAATTAACAAAAATATTTTTACTTTTCCTATTATAATCTGCATTATTCTGCAACCAGTGGCAACAATTAATAAACAAAAAAAAAGTTTAAATTCCAATGTGAATTTCG
>NC_042494.1:5055568-5060458 GCF_005508785.2 Acyrthosiphon pisum
TTAACTTCCAATGAGGTTGGTGGGGAAGGGATATCGAAATATCTCGCAAAAAAAAAGTCAAATATAATACAGTTAAGTCTCTACTTACTTATTGTATTTTGGGACTAGATTTTTTAGTCCATTTACCAATATCAGTCAATAAACCGAAAGGTCTAAGAATAAAAAAGCGGGTAAGTGGATGTCGCTCTGCTGTATAGTAGGTTACAAGTGGTCCAATGTATAATGGATTTCATTAAACTTGAATTCAATGATATAATATGGAGTGGTTTGTCAGTTTGGATATTTTATATTGTTATTATATTTTATTATAGTCTGTAAGTTGAATTGATACAATAATATTATAATTTTTTATTCATTTCTATGGTGATGAACAATGCCTTAGAAATTAAAATTTTTTGCAATTTGTCGGTGGTTTTTCCTATGGCATTAGAAAATTATTGAGAAAATCGAAAAATTCCCTGTCTAATGTACCATATTGATCCAATTTACTAAAAGATAAAGTATTATGTGTTGAAATCGAAGCACTTATTCTGATAGAGATTTTGTATACAGGATAAAAAAAAAAATTAAATAAATTACAATTAAACACCATTGTAAAACCACTAGATTCCTCGCTCCGCTCAAAATGTAAAATTTGTACATAAACCTATATATTAAAGTAAAAAAAATTATTTGGATAATGTACTAATAAATATTCAATATAATGAACTTATTTATGGTACTTCAAATGCATGTTGTCAGAAAAATAACATTACGATGATGATAAACATTTTTTTTTTAAATGTTTCGTTGAGCTTTCGTTTAAAAATCTGATAAAATTAAATATATTAAAATATGTATATAAGCGTTCAATTAATAAAATGTAGTATTTGTGTGCAGATTGCATATCAGACGAACGGACAAACTCATTAAAGAAGCTTCGTTGCACAAACTCGAAGAGTATATGTACCACGTCGAAGAATATTACAAGCTCAAAGAATTGGACGGCGTGAACGACACGAAACGGATTTATTTGGCCACGGACGAGCCAACATTGTTTGATGAAGCTACACTCAAGTGTGTTTGAAATTTTCAAACATGACGTTATTATAATTACATTTATTTGTAGATATTATAAATAATCCATCATGTTTTGTTAGATATCCTGAATACGATATTATTGGCGATCCAGAGATATCCAAATCTGCGTCAACTCAGAAGTTAGACGGTTCGATTATAAATATCAACATCGAAATATATCTTCTAGCTCACTGTGACTACGTAGTTTGTACTTTTTCGTCAAATGTATGTCAAATTTGTTTCCTCGAAATCATTATGCTTTATCATTAATAATTAATTTTAAAAGTGAACATTTTTTATAAAAAAAGAATATAATCATGGTATTGAATCGAAATCCGTTCTAGTAACTCAAATAATCACAATACTTATTGATTAATGATTACTAACCCAACGACGGGAACACATGTAACATTACGTCACCTTATTTCAAAAACTTAAAACAAATATCATTGCAATAGTCATGAATACAATTATACTTCATGCATGTCGTATGAATGTGTGTTGTCGTGCAGGTTTGTAACCTCTTATGCTCTTCAAAATGATCGTTTTTTTTTTTTTTTGCGAACAAACCATAATTGTCTGCCTTTTAAATGTATGTCAAATTTGATTTTTTGATTTCTTTATTCATTGTTACTAATAATTAATTACAAAAGAAAATATTAACTTGAGTATAATCGGAAATTTTTCATCGAAAATAACCGGTATCAAGTACCCAAAATAATAACAATACTTATTGACTACTAATTTAACAACACGAATACGCCTTGTAACTTTATGTGATCATATTTAAAACACTGCAACTGATAACTTACAAAGGTGAATTGACAATATCTTTGCTCGGACAAGACGTTGGAAAATTAAGATCAATGGCGACAAATTGGTGCACGTTAACTATACGTTACACAAAACCAAAACATCTAAATAGTACTGAATAAATCACCAACCCCACAAAAATATTCAGCAAAATATCTTGGAATGCACCATGACTTTCGTCTAAAATGGAAACACCACGTCCTTCAGAAAAAAATTCAGATTAAAGAAAAAATGAGAAAACTTTATTGATTAGTTCGACCTCACTCCGAGTTAACCATCGAAAACAAACGTCTACTGTATGTAGCAATTATGAAACCGATCTGGATATATGGCATTCAATTGTTGGGTTCTGCCAGTAAGTCTAACATCGATGTAATACAATGCTGTCAAAACATTGCCCTTCAGACCATCACTGCAGCCTATCGGTTCGAAAGAAACAACGCAATTCACCGTGATATGATGCTGCCTACAATAGCAGACAAAATCCAAAGGTTTGCTCGCAAACACGAGACGAGGCTAGATCACCATGTCAATCCCATTGGCCATCCAACTATTAGATAACTCCAAGGATATCAGACGTCTTAAGCGTCTGAAACCATACGACTTAATTTAAGATTTTAGATTAAGGCAGGAGGCACTTCATTGGAAGTGACTCCATCAACGTGTAATATATATATAATTTATATCTGGTATATAAAATATGTATAATAAAATTATCAAACATATTTATAAAGACCTTTGGGTCGTTTAAATAATATAAAGCCTCGGGGCATTTAAAAAAAAAAATATTTATAACAATAATTTGAATAAATGTATTATCTACGTAAATTGGTTTTCAATGAATTGTGTATATTATGTTGCAGGTGTGTCGGTTAGCATATGAAATTATGAACAGTCTCCAACCAGATGCATCAGCCAAGTTCACCTCTTTAGACAGAGCATTTTTTTTTCATGGTCAAGTTCGCAAACTGAATGTAGCTTTATTATCTCATAAAGCATACGGACCGGAAGAGATGGATCTAGAAGTAGGTGACGAGATCGAAGAAGCTGGAAATCATTGGGACGGTTATTCAAAGGGGACAAATTTGAGAACAAATAAAATACTTTTGTATCCTACATTCAAGGTAAAATGTAATCCAACAAAAACTCAACAGTGAAATAAGGACCAATTACCAGACCAAAAAAAGTCTGCCTATCAAAGTAGTGAAATCTATACTCTATTCAAAATACAAACAGAAGTCAGCGGAGAGGCTTACCTTCGTTTCAAAGCACTGGCATCGTGAGTAGACTCGGAGGGGGAAGCGTTAGACGATACGTCTAACCGTCGTAAACTAAAACCCATTGCCGCTGACTACTGTTCTCATTCTGAATAGAGTATAATATGTATTGCAGCCAAGTCTGATCTTTCATTAGAAATAATCTTAATACACGAATAGATTCATGTTCAACAATTCTCAATAAATTTTATTATTTCTTTTATTTTTAACAACTAAAACAAATTTTTATCACCCTCTGGTAATTTTTCTGTTGCAACTGTGAAATAATTAATAAAAGCATTAAAATTAAAAGAGATTTGTTGCACATAAATGTATTTCTGTGTTAAAGTTGACTAAAGAAAGGTCACACTCAGCTGCGGTATAGACATTACTAGGTACTTTGATATGCAGACTTTTTTGGAAGAACTTTTTTGAGTCCGGGCCCTTTTATTCACGGTTGAGCTTTTGTTAAATATTATTAATTTTAGCTTCAGCATAGTGGGCGTCTTCTTTCAGGATTTAATCATGATAATATACAGTATCCGAGTCAACCAGCTTTTGCTATATGTCGCGATTGTCGATTCAATGTCACTTCATGCATTTAGAACTACTCTTCCTAAGTGGCATTAGTTTTGAAAAAATTGCAATTATTAGATTTTTCTCTTTACTTAAACGATAATACCTATTTTTGTGCAATATTTCACGTTTCTACCTATATAGGAAGGTATATTATCACATTATTCAAATTTCAAAAGTTCATCTTAATTTTGAGGCAGAGCTATGAGGGTTAGTTAAACCGGGATAAGACGTTGGTGTAAAGCACTATTTAAGATATACAGGCAGCGTGGAATTATTTTGGATGCCCAGTGTATATCCTCGATTACCACCTGTGAGTAGTGCAACTAGCGCCCAATCGGAATTTGCCAACGCACAACCCAGCTCTCAGATGTGTCCACAAGTCAAAAATATTGATACCTAACCTACGTAAATACATATGTCACAGACAATTTAGTGTCAACTCAAATCCGTGAAAACAATAATTAAAACTCTCAAATTTTCAAGTTATTATATTTCTTAAAACAATTTTGTATAAACTTCGGAAACAACTTACGAAAATGTTCGTCAAAAAAAAGTTTAGCTATGCTACGCCCCATTTAAATTTTAATTTCAATATATTATTAAGATAAAAAAAATTTCAAAAGTTTTTCATAAAAGCAATAAAATTCCTTTCGCTCATAAAAAGTCTATGAAGTTCCCTCCTCCTACATGGAAAATATTGATACCTAGTTTGAATTATGTGGGACCATGTGGGAAGGAGGCAAAATATAAATTATGCTTGGTTACATTATTATTTGATTTTAGGTGACAAGAAAAATTGAAGTTTTGCCTTTTGCCAGCTACCCAAATATCACTATGAACAATGAGGTACAGAAAGAAGAAAATTTTTAAAATCTGTTTTTGTACTATTACCTACTTAAATGTTATGAATTATTATTAAAGTAAAACAAAATAATATGGTTCTTAAAATATAAAAATTGTAGTTTAAGTTGGTTCATTTACAAATATAAAGTATATCGTAAATGCAACATATGTGAATAATACCTATATAAGTACTCGTGTTTCCTTTTTCATTCAAATTTGGTCCAGCAAAGAATATTTTTTCATACAAACAAGTTTTCCTTCCAGCTGCTTTAGCGAAAACTTAAATCACGTATAAACCATATAAATATAGGCACAATTTCAACTTTTGACTTTGGGTGGT
>NC_042494.1:5060558-5061757 GCF_005508785.2 Acyrthosiphon pisum
CAGGCGTCCGGAAAAGGTAGTGTGCGGGGAGCGCTATCTGCGGTAACAGCGCGCAGTTGTCCGTGTGCGTTCGCTTGTGTTTTTGTATTTGCAGGCGGCGTAAGAGCGCGCGGTAGTATTGGGCACTGAGGTGTGGGAACGGGCCACGAGAGTGCGCCACCTAAATGGGCACTCCGTTCGTCCCGTTACAATATACTCTTCTAATTTGTGCAACGAAGCTTCTTTAATGAGTTTGTCCGATCGTCTGATATGCAATCTGCACACAAATACTACATTTTATTCATTGAACGCGTATATACATATTTTAAAATTTTTAATTTTATCCGATCTCATTGCATATATTTTGACCCTTAATATATTGTATTAAAATTCCCTTGAAATTTTTAACGAAAGCTCAACGAAACATTTAAAAAAAAAAAATTTTATCATCATTGTAATGTTATTTTTCTGACAACATGCATTTGAAGTACCATAAATAAGTTCATAAATTAATATTTTTTTTTTTTTTTTTTTTCTTTATTATTATTACATACACAATCTGTACCTCGTGGGTACAATAAGAGTATTAGCTAAAATATAAAAACAAAATACATGAATATCTTGATAAAAGCAGCCACCCATTGATGACACTTATAAATTGAAGTTATACATTAAGTTTTCTCATAGATACATCATGTTTATTGATTGCTCTTTTTTTTTTTTTTTTTTTTTTTTTTTTTTTAAATTATGAAATTAAGTCAGCATATCTCTGCACCAGTTGCGTTTTAATCGCCTAGGAGGATTTCCCGGAATAACATTTGATGAGAGTGTTTTGACTAAAGGATTTGAGTGAGTTGCAAGCCTTTTATGAAATCTTTTATAATAAATAGTAGCTTCTTCTTTAATAGTTTTAATTTTTAGGTCTGTGTGGAGAGTATGATTGGAAACATACGGGGGGGAGTTTGTTAATTTTCTTAATGTTATATTTTGAAAGGTCTGAATACGATTTGTATTTGATTTTTTTGCATTTCCCCACAGTTGGATACCGTAGGTCCAAATGGGTTTAATGAGGGATTTATACATTAGTAGTTTTATATTAAGGTTGGTGTGTTTGTTATTGACTAGTAAAGATTTAAGCATACGAAGTCGGAGATTTAATTGGAGTCTTTTAACACGTGTATGTTGGGCCCATGTTAGTCTACGGTCAAGGGTTAAGCCCA
>NC_042494.1:5061807-5069508 GCF_005508785.2 Acyrthosiphon pisum
CCGCGACCTACTTTTATAATTTAACCTTACGACTCTGACCTGGAGTGTCACCAGTGGGTGGCTTCTCCTTCATATTTTTTCTGGCTGTTATCTTAATTTCTTAACACTTAAGCTTATATTATACATAATTTGTATAGATTGTTTAACTCAAATAAAAAATAAACAAAAAAAAAATCTAGATAAATTTGTCTAGATATTTCCCAATACTGCTAATAGGTACGGTGTCTGATTTCACAAGGAATTCAACCAGTGTACCTTTACATCGACAAATGTATTACCTATCACTTGCGACGCCGTATAAGGTGTGAACAACATTATAGTTACTAATCCCGTGAAAACGTTATCCGGATGATCGCAAACGGCCTTTCGGAGTATATATTGTAATATTATTACTATGAATTATTATACATATTTTCATTTAATGTTTACAGTGTAAAATGGAGAAATACCAATAAATATTATATTTTAGTGTTTGCTTAACATTATAATTTATAATCATAATTATAATTGTAATAAATTATGTTTTGTAAAATAGTATTTGCCTAGTGTGTTCAACATGTTGAATACGTCATGCTACATGCGAATTAAGTATAGGTAATTAATCAATAAAATAAATTATAGACTGTTTCTATTTTTAAAAACTAGTCAACACCAAAGTTTTTTGTAGGTACTAGGTAGGTAGTAGGTACCTAATAACTCTTGGTGACATTTTGTTTTGTATTATTCTACTTAATCACACATCACTGCACTATTTATGGAGATGAGAATTAAAACAATAAAACTACAACGAATATTTCACGATTCGACTCATCCACGTGAAATGTTATGCATTGCAGATTTTTATATACGCCTATTATAATATAATTATTTATAGCGTATTTTATGTGATTATTGATTGTAAGAAAAACTACATTTTAATATTATTTATCGTATAGGTGGAATTCAGAACATTGTTTTCTGGAATAGTCATATAGCTATACTCTAGCAAGTCTTTAAAAGGTCTTAACATATATTATATTTCTGACACCACATTACAAATCAAATTTGTTTTTGGCTAAACATTTTCGATCTTATATTGGTATAATGTTATTAGGTAGATCACGAAAGACTGACGATGTATGTACATTATTAGAGATGGGTGGAGAGAACTGGACAATACCCTTACCAATTGGATAAAGAAAAAATATTATTTGTATGATTTGTAAATTACCCGGGTGTTCATTTTATATATTAATATAATATTGTCTACGTCTGAGTGGGTGACGTATATACTTAGATACAATGCATGATAAAAAAATGTATTACTGGCATTGAAACCGTACTATAACCGTTATGTAATAGAACCGGTGCTAACCGCCAACACTAACAGGGACAAAGCCGTTTGGACGCGGCCATTTGGACGCGAGGACAAAATTATAATTAACATTATAGTTTGATCACGATATTGGGGATTACCTGACATTATCGAAATCGACGTTATCTTTTAGGCACGAAGTTGTTTAAACTTTAAACCAGTATTGTATATGAATTCAATTATTATTATGTTACTTTTACACATACGTTATCAAAATCAATAAAATCCAACCTACAACAATTTTAGTCTACACTTTACCGAAAGCAGTGGTTACGTTTACTTTAACTAAATACATTTTAATTAGCTATGGTATTAATGAAATCGAATCGAGATCAAAATATTTTTACTGATGATGGTTTTATATATTTATTTGACAAACTAAGTTCTGATGAACTTAAAAGATTTTGGCGGTGTAAATACAAACGTGAGTGTAAAGCACGAGTTCATACTGGAATTGATAGTTTAGACGTACTAAAACGCATTGATGAACACACTCATGATTCGGAGACTGCAAAAGTCGAGGCGACGGTTGCCATCAATCGTCTGAAAAATAGAATGGCTGAAACCATGGAGCTAAAATTGATTGTAATAAATGAATGTATTTCTGGATTATTAGAAGCAGCTGAATTTTAGTAAATTTTAAAAATTATTCAGTGATCTATGTTATTAGGAACAAAAGTTCTAGGTGTATTATATTATGCACATTTTATTATTTATTATTTTTGTATTTTATTTTATTTTAGGGTGCAATATCATCCAGCCTAGCATTGAAAAAAGCAGTTAGACGAAAACGAAATGAAATTCAAGTATCGCTGAGTGTACTACAAGACTTATTAACATTAGAAATACCTGACTCTTTAACAGTTTACTCCCCATCAGCAGGTATGACTGAACCATTTTTATTGGATGATAGTGGACTAGGCGTGAATCATATTTTAATTTTTGGAAGAAACCGTAGTTTAGACATTTCATATAATTCAAAAGTCTGGTACTGTGATGGAACGTTTTAAACCACTCCAGCTATTTTTTCTCAAGTTTTTTTGATACTTTCTGAAGCTTTGGGAGGTGTACACCCACTTATATACGTTCTATTGCCCAACAAACAAGATAAAATATACACTCATTTATTTAAAATGTTAAACCAATTAAAACTTGGATTAAACCCGACTTCAATATCTTGTGATTTTGAACAAGCGATATTAAAATCTATAAAAATTGAGTATCAAAATGCTGAAATGTATGGTTGTCTTTATCATTTTTCCTAAAATGTTTATAAAAAAATATGTGATTTAGGGATTGTATCAAATTATCAAAATAATGCTGGTTATTCAATCTTGGTGAAAATGGTTGTAGTATTGACGTTCATCCCACTTAATGATATTGATTTAGCAATTGAGTTATTGTCGGAATACTTACCACTTACCAGACGAATTACAACCCTTACTAGATTGGTTTAAAAATTGTTCAAAATTATGAACAAATGGGAATTTTGACATTTTTGAGAGGGATAGCCCAAAATGTTTCTGTACATTGACGATTACATTTTTAATTATTATGCATAATATGTGTAATGTAATTATTGCATTTTTTAAATTATGAACATTAATTATTATATTTTTCAGCAATATTTTGAATTTGTGCATAATATGTAATTTAATTTTTAATTAGTATAAATATTTGAATAAAATGTATGCATATAAACTATACCTAATGCTTTATGGTTGTTCTACTATATATGTACATTTATATTGAATAATTATAATTTTCCCTCGCGTCCAAATGTATTCGCGACCAAACGGCTGCGTCTAAATGACTTCACGTCTATATTTTATCCTAGATCTCTACAAGCATGTTCAGACATATAGATGATGATCATTTTGGTCTCGTTACTAAAAAAAACTTTTAAGCTTTTATTGTGCTGTGCTAGGGCCGAGCAATATTGTTGTTGTGAAATTTGCTATGTATAGTAAATCGTACTAAAATCCAATCATTAAAAAAAAAAACCAAACATTTGTATGTATAGATAAAGGAGAAAAATAAAAAAGGACAATCATTATACCAACATTATAATATATTATATTGTACGATTTATTTAACTACTCATAACATTTTATACTGTGGTAATTTATATAATTAATTCAAATACTTTTTTTTTATTATTATTAACCCACGGCAACTTAGGCCATTGGGTAATTTTTAACTATGGGGGAGGGTACTGCAGATTTTTGTAAGCACGTGTGTTTTAGGTTGGAAGAATTTTAAATTGGGCACCCGTAGATTTGTGCCATGCCTGGTCGGGGGATGGTGGCCTCTCTCTCCAGACAGATGTCTGCCCGGAGAGAAGTGCCGCCCGTGACCGAGATTCGAACTGGCGACGGTGCGCGTCGTAATCAATTACTTTTTTAGATATATAAATATAATAATATGTAATATTATGTCCGTAAACATATTATTATAATACCTCTAATATAAATATTAATCGCTTAAATAAAAACAATGTGTAGGAATGTATGATGTACGTAATTATGATTCAAATTATTAATTTAAAATTTTATTTCATATTTCCATTTTGTACCATTATTATTATTATTATTATTATTATTATTTTTTTTTAATAAGCAATGACTAAAAAATACAAATAACGGTATTAGGATATTTTGCCACTTCCCTGTATGCTTTTAAAATAATTAAGATGTTTTTATTTACCTTTTGGTATTGACAATAGTTCCTCTACTATATGATTGGTTGGTTTTGTAACCACTTCTGTTGAGCAATTACAATTTATTGATACACAGAATTTTGTAATTGTTTGAAAAAAAATCGTCTATTTCTTTTTGCAAATTAATAGTCCCATCGAAGCCAAGAAATGTAATGACAACCCCTCCTGCCGAACTTTTTTCTTTATCAAAACATAGCATATTTTAACAAGTATCTAATCTAATATACGATGGCATATCTTCAAATAATTTTTCGCAAATCGATGCAGCCGTGTCTACTGTATTGATTAGCATTATACCTCCAATTAGATCTTTGCTCTCCGTTATAAAATGTAGTGCAATCAAATATACGCGATCTCTGTACATTTCTTTAGATGGTCTGTTTCCGATCATTTTTTTTTACAAAATCAGCTTCATTCTTATTATTTTTTCCTTCTGTTAAATACTTTTTATAATTATTGCTTTCTGCAACAGACACCGCTAAAATTGATAACCAAGAATCCGCTGAACAAGTATTGTTCAGCAATACTTTGTCATATCCTGGTACGTATATAGGTTTGTTTTGAAAACAAGAACCATTTCTGAGTAAGGCTATTTCATTAAATGTTTTCGTGTGATTGAAATCTATTTGTTCAAATCCAGGCTGTTTCACTAAGTATGACTTCATAGAAATATCCATCATAACTTAAGAAAACATTTAGAATAGCTACCAAATTATGTAAGTATTGCTATGTATTAAATAAACGTTCAATTAATAACATATAATATGTGTTGCAATGTAATGAATAATAATATATGTAAACGTACCTACATAATAATGTCGTAATAACCACCAATAATATGATATAGGTAGGCGCCTACCCACATAATATTATATAGGTAGTTACAAATAATAATTTCAAGAACTAAACTAACGCAAATACACGAATATTTTAAGAGATTTAAAAAATGTAAAAAAAAGGTAAGACTGTTTTTGAGATATTATTGATTATGAACTTTGCACAATATTTAATTTGACGAAGTGAAAAATATTTTTAACATTTTATTATATTTTGTAGTATACTTTATATACTATGGAGTATATTAACATAGATATTAGCTACATAATATTATAACGTAAAAAACATATTATATATAATATAAAGGTATAAATAAATAATACATTTGTTTTAAAGAATAAAAAGTTTCAAAAAAAATTATTAACAGGGTAAACAATTGAACATGGGTGAGTACTTATTAATGAAAATTGAAAATAATTGACATGCACCATTTAGTCAAACGGATCGATGAACAAATTTTTTTTTTTGGTGGTTACAAATGATTACAAATGATATTACATAATCTCCACTAGGTTTCAAGTACTTACAAGTCGAACTTCTGTAATGGTGGGCTGTAGTGACGTCACCGTGGCCCCGCCACATGGAAACTTCGTTTTGAGCCGAAGTGGGTCGGTTACAAATTTTTTTTTTGTGGTTACAAATGATTACAAATGATATTACATAATTTGACATTAATTTCCATTTATAAATCGTAAATGGCGGGGCCAGGGTAACAAACCTCCATTATCTCAACAATTTTTACGTTAACTTAACAATACAATTTTCCAATTATTGTTGCAGATTGGATGATACTATATGATAGTAAGTTTGTATATAGTTAGTAAATTATGTACTGTAAATTGTATTGGTGTACAAAAATACGTGGTTTTGTTGAATAATTCAATTGGTTGCTATTTTATGTATTATTAATAAATAATAAGCGTTAATACGCTATGACAATTTAATTTATGGTCTGTGAAAATTGTGGCTATGTATTTTGGTTTTTTAGTAACTGCTTTAAGAAAAATTATGACCTGCTGTCGGTCAAACATCCCAAATAATTTATTATACACGGTCTCAAATGTCTTTAAAATACGAATCCATTAATATATAAAATGCAAATTCAATTTTTTTTGAGATTGGTCATGATGGTTCTTACTTCTTAGACGACGATATAATATGAGAGGAAACCAATAAAAGTAAAAATTTTAATTGTCTTTCAATATCAAAAAAAAAAAAGAGCAAAAATAAACTGCAAATTATATTACGCCCAAAAATTCTGATATAAAATATATTTTATAAGCATTTCAAGTTAATACAGCTTAATTAATATCTGAATTAAAAAAATAAAACAAATCAATTAGGTACGTCGAAAAAATAAATATTCTCGTTTTCACGCTGTTACCTTGTTAGTTCTTCACAGTTATTATAGAAAGTACTGGAAATGTTCTTTTTTTGACCCATAAAGTACCAACTAGATTAATATTTGATACCAAAACCATCGTTAATGTTACTTAAACTAACGACCCTCCTAGATATTGCCTAGATATTTATTTATTGAATAAAATACGGGACAAGCCCAATTTAAATGTACATTAACAAAAAAAAAAAACAAGAACATTTTAAACAATTTTAATTAAAATTAAACACATAGTGATACAGTGATATAGTTTAGTATGGTAGAGTGTAGTTATATGTATGGATTTGGAAACACACCATTTTATCTTGCAACATAAAACATTTTATATATATCTGCAACACTTGACACTGAATTTGTGTAATTTTGATCACCATCATCAACATCATTTAAGTCCAATTCAAGGTCCAAGTTGTTATTCTGAACAGTTAATTCGTCTTTGTCATTCGTAGCAACTGGGTGTAAATATTCTGGAAGAGTGTTAGACTGCCTACTCTATTTCAATTATGTTAGCGGCAAACCGAATATAGTCATTAACTATATTTTCATAGTTTAAATATTTTGAATAATTATAGCATACCTACAGTATTAAAAGCATCTTTTTGGGGACAATTTGTACTAGATCTTACCTCTAAAATCCGCCTCCTAAAAACAAGTGATATATCATTTAATAAACCAGTACCTATTGTCGGTACCAAATCATTCAGCTCATTTCGAACTGATCAATGGCTACAAAAAACGATCAATTTTAAATTTTTGTTTGGGATTAGTTATCGGTTCATCGTTACTTAATTCGCCAGATTTTTTAGGATCTTTCCTTTTTCTTAGAATCGGTAAAGGCGTAATTCAACTTTACTGCTTTCGGAAAATTCTCAGCTTCTAAAATAATTGTCGCACCCTAGGTCGAGTCGACTACTGATGGAGCACTAGGGATATTTTGTATATATATTTTTTTATAGGGATGTAGGAATTTTAAGAGAAGGATGAAAACAGAATAGCCGGAAAAATATCATAATAATTACATGTTAAATAAAACAAACGTTGGCATTATATTATCATATTAATATATTGTTTTTATCGCCCAGTCGTATCAGCCTGTACAATGGTAATAAATAATAATCATAAATAACAATATGCTAATGTTGAAACGAGACCTATGTATACGTTGACTTTGGTAACAAATAACAATATTATAGCTGGGACATGTGTCCACTTTATCCACTTGTTATCCTAATGTAAATCATACGCCTTGTTGCGGTACGTGATAGACATGGATGGGAGGGGAGGGGTACGGTGTGGCATGTACATAGTCGTGTACGTAGCAGGCGCGCGGTTAGACTAGATGTCTAGAGACTATAGCATCAGCAATGACGTAATTTCAGTTTTTGAGGGGGG
>NC_042494.1:5069878-5076446 GCF_005508785.2 Acyrthosiphon pisum
TCAGACATACAGATAATGATCATTTTGGTCTCGATACTAAAAAAAACCTTTAAGCTTTTATTGTGCTGTGCTAGGGCCGAGCAATATTGTTGTTGTGAACTTTGCTATGTATAATAAATCGTACTAAAATCCGATCATTAAAAAAAAAACCAAACATTTGTATGTATAGATAAAGGAGAAAAATAAAAAAGGACAATTATTATACCAACATTATAATATATTATATTGTAAATATAAATATATAACATGTTCAAAATTAGGTAAGTACGATTTTTTTAACTACTCATAACATTTTATACTGTGGTAATTTATATAATTAATTCAAATACTTTTTTTTATTATTATTAACCCACGGCAACTTAGGCCATTGGGTAATTTTTAACTATGGGGAGGGTACTGCAGATTTTTGTAAGCACGTGTGTTTTAGGTTGGAAGAATTTTAAATTGGGCACCCGTAGATTTGTGCCATGCCTGGTCGGGGGATGGTGGCCTCTCTCTCCAGACAGATGTCTGCCCGGAGAGAAGTGCCGCCCGTGACCGAGATTCGAACCGGCGACGGTGCGCGTCGTAATCAAATACTTTTTTAGATAGAAAGTGTTACGTTTTTGAAGTGACTTCATGAAATATTTCAAGAAGTATTTCAAATGTATAAAATATTTCTGTTCAGTATTTTAATAAATTTTGTTTTATTTTTAAATAAGTTTTATATTTCCATATAATTGTCATAAATCAACTTCATAATTGTATGGTTCCTAAATGTACCTAACCTTTTGTATTATACATTTAAAATGGTGTTCTTAATTTTTAAATATTGTAATGTTTAAATTATACAAGTAGGTATACAATAGTATACATGTATATTGTATACCTACTTAATTCTTTCATTTGAATTTAGAACACTGAACATTGTGTTAAAAAAATAAATAAATTGTGTTTTTATTTGTGTTAAAAAAAATTTCAATACTTTACTTCAAACACTAGCTATAGTCCACGCTACAGCGCCGCCACGTATTTATGATGACCACTGATAGGAAATGGCCGTTAGAGTCGCGTCGGCCACCGTCTAGTTTTTGTCGCGTGGACTATAGCGTTCCGTGACGCGAAACAAAAGTTTTTTCGCAGTGCAAAACGTACACACATTGCCCGCTAAAAGAAGTAGTCACTTCAAAAACGTAACACACTTATGTAAAACATAGCTCTCAGCTGAGCAAAGTGAAAACAAACAAGTGTAAAACATTAGGTGGACTTTTTTTATACCTATTGATATTTGAGAGCATGCATCTAATTAGTTGTTAGTTTACTGGAATTGTTATAATAGGTATGATTATGTTACATTTATATGCTTAGGTGCAAATAGGGGTGAGGGCTTGGGAGTGCTTAGCCCCTCCAAACTTAGCCGTACCCCCCTCCCCCCCAAAAAAAAACCTAGGACATACAATTTTAATATTCTATATTGCAATGGTCTGCTTGACTTTAATATATTCAGCCCCCCCCCCCCCACCACCCAAAGTCAAAAGTTGAAATTGTGCCTATATTTATATGGTTTATACGTGATTTAAGTTTTCGCTAAAGCAGCTGGAAGGAAAACTTGTTTGTATGAAAAAATATTCTTTGCTGAACCAAATTTGAATGAAAAAGGAAACACGAGTACTTATATAGGTATTATTCACATATGTTGCATTTACGATATATTTTATATTTGTAAATGAACCAACTTAAACTACAAATTTTATATTTTAAAACCCATATTATTTTGTTTTATTTTAATAACAACAATCATAATTCATAACATTTAAGTAGGTAATAGTACAAATTCAGATTTTAAAAATTTTCTTCTTTCTGTACCTCATTGTTCATAGTGATATTTGGGTAGCTGGCAAAAGGCAAAACTTCAATTTTTCTTGTTACCTAAAATCAAATTATAATGTAAGCAAGCATAATTTATTTTTTGCCCTCTTCCCACATGGTCCCACATAATTAAAACTCGGTATCAATATTTTTCATGTAGGGGGAGGGAACTTCATAGACTTTTTATGAACGACAGGAATTTTATTCCTTTTATGAAAATGAAAAAAAACGTTTGACATTTTTTTATCTAAATAATATATTGAAATTAAAATTTAAACGGGGCGTAGCATAGCTAAACTTTTTTTTGACGAAAATTTTCGTTAGTTGTTTCTGAAGTTTTTACAAAATTGTTTTAAGAAATAAAATAACTTGAGAATTTAAGAGTTTTAATTATTGTTTTCACGGATTTGAGTTGACACTAAATTGTCTGTGACATATGTATTTACGTAGGTTAGGTATCAATATTTTTGATTTGTGGACACATCTGAGAGCTGGGTAGTGTGCTGACAAATTCCAGCACTACCAGTGTATCTTTAAGCCACAATTTAAGATATACAGGTTGTTCAACGCTGTATAGAAATTGGACTTTGCATAGAAAATTTATTTCAGTTGTTAAAAATAATAGAAATAATAAAATTTATTGAGAATTGTTGCACATGAATCTAATTGTGTATTAAGCTTATTTCTAGTGAAAGATCAGAATTGGCTGCAATAATTATTATACTCTATTCAGAATGAGAACAGTAGTCAGCGGCAATGGGTTTTAGTTTGCGACGGTTAGACGTATCGTCTAATACTTCCCCCACCGAGTTGACTCACGATGCCAGTGCTTTGAAACGAAGGTAAGCCTCTCCGCTGACTTCTGTTTGTATTTCGAATAGATAATAGATGTCACTACTTTGATAGGCAGACTTTTTTTGGTCTGGTAATTGGCCCTTATTTCAGTGTTGAGTTTTTGTCGGATTATCTTTACCTTAAATGTAGGATACAAAAGTGTTTTCTTTGTTCTCAAATTTGTCCCCTTTGAATAACCGTCCCAATTATTTCCCGCTTCTTCGATCTCGTCACCTACTTCTAGATCCATCTCTCCCGGTCCTTCTGATTTATGAGATAGTAATGCTACATTCAGTCTGTGCACTTGACTATGAAAATAAAATGTGTCGTCTAAGGAAGTGAACTTGGCCGATGCATCTGGTTGGAGACTGTTCATAATTTCATATGCTAACCGACACACCTGCAACATAATATACACAATTCATTGAAAACCTATTTACGTAGATAATACATTTATTCAAATAATTGTTATAAATATATATATTTTTTTTAAATGCCCCGAGGCTTTATATTATTTAAACTACACAAAAGTCTTTAAAAATATGTTTGATAATTATACATATTTTATATACCAGATATAAAAAATATATAAATTACACGTTGATGGAGTCACTTCCAATGAAGTGCCTCCTGCCTTAATCTAAAATCTTAAATTAAGTCGTATGGTTTCAGACGCTTAAGACGTCTGATATCCTTGGAGTTATCTAATAGTTGGATGGCCAATGTGATTGACATGGTGATCTAGCCTCGTCTCGTGTTTGCGAGCAAACCTTTGGATTTTGTCTGCTATTGTAGGCAGCATCATATCACGGTGAATTGCGTTGTTTCTTTCGAACTGATAGGCTGTAGTGATGGTCTGAAGGGCAATGTTTTGACTGCATTGTATTACATCGATGTTAGACTTACTGGCAGAACCCAGAGATTATACTCAAGTTAATATTTTCTTTTGTAATTAATTATTAGTAACAATGAATAATGAAATCAAAAAATCAAATTTGACATACATTTAAAAGGCAGACAATTATGGTTTGTTCGCAAAAAAAAAAAAAACGATCATTTTGAAGAGCATAAGAGGTTACAAACCTGCACGACAACACACATTCATACGACATGCATGAAGTATAATTGTATTCATGACTATTGCAATGATATTTGTTTTAAGTTTTTTAAATAATGTGACGTAATGTTACATGTGTTCCCGTTGTTAGGTTAGTAATCATTAATCAATAAGTATTGTGATTATTTGAGTTACTAGAACGGATTTCGACTCAATACCATGATTATATTCTTTTTTTTTTATAAAAATGTTCACTTTTAAAATTAATTATTAATGATAAAGCATAATGATTTCAAGGAAACAAATTTGACATACATTTGATGAAAAAGTACAAACTACATAGTCACAGTGAGCTAGAAAATATATTTCGATGTTGATATTTATAACCGAACCGTCTAACTCGCGCTTCTGAGTTGACGCAGATTTGGATATCTCTGGATCGCCAATTATATCGTATTCAGGATATCTAACAAAACATGATGGATTATTTACACTATCTACAAATAAATGTAATTATAATAACGTCATGTTTGAAAATTTCAAACACACTTGAGTCTAGCTTCATCAAACAATGTTGGGTCGTCCGTGGCCAAATAAATCCGTTTCGTGTCGTTCACGCCGTCCAATTCTTTGAGCTTGTAATATTCTTCGACGTGGTACATATACTCTTCTAATTTGTGCAACGAAGCTTCTTTAATGAGTTTGTCCGATCGTCTGATATGCAATCTGCACACAAATACTACATTTTATTCATCGAACGCTTATATACATATTTTAAAATTTTTAATTTTATCCGATCTCATTGCATATATTTTGACCATTAATATATTGTATTACAATTCCCTTGACTCAATACAAAAAAAAAAATTTAAACGAAAGCTCAACGAAACATTTAAAAAAAAAAATTTTATCATCATCGTAATGTTATTTTTCTGACAACATGCATTTGAAGTACCATAAATAAGTTCATAAATTAATATAAATACATAATATTGAATATTTATTAGTACATTAGCCAAATAATTTTTTTTTACTTTAATATATAGGTTTATGTAGAAATTTTACATTTTGAGTGGAGCGAGGGATCTAGTGGTTTTACAATGGTGTTTAATTTTAATTTTTTAATTATTTTTTTATCCTGTATACAAAGTTTCTACCAGAAGGAGTTCTTCGATTTCAACACAATACTTTATCTTTTAGCAAATTGGATCAATATGGTACATTAGACAGGGAATTTTTCGATTTTCTCAATAATTTTCTAATGCCATAGGAAAAACCACCGACAAATTGCAAAAAATTTTAATTTCTAAGGCATTGTTCATCACCATAGAAATGAATAAAAAATTATAATATTATTATATCAATTCAACTTACAGACTATAATAAAATATAATAACAATATAAAATATCCAAACTGACAAACCATCTCCATATTATATCGTTGAATTCAAGTTTAATGAAATCCATTATACATTGGACCACTTGTAACCTACTATACAGCAGAGCGACATCCACTTACCCGCTTTTTTATTCTTAGACCTTTCGGTTTATTGACTGATATTGGTAAATGGACTAAAAAATCTAGTCCCAAAATACAATAAGTAAGTAGAGACTTAACTGTATTATATTTGACTTTTTTTTTGCGAGATATATCGATATCCCTTCCCCGCCAACCTCATTGGAAGTTAATTTTAGTTCATTATAACGTGGTCCGGCGCAATGGCTGTTTGAATTCAAACCGCTAATCGACGCCGGTCGGCTGCTTGGCGAACCAGACTGTACAAGTGACTTCTTTTTTACGCCCTGCCGGGAACACACGCACGGACAAGACAGACGTCCCCGCGAATTGTAGCTGTACATATTATAATACGGAATATCTATTTTTTTTCACCATGTTTATTATTCATTGTGTCGGTGTCATTTTTTTTGTTGAATAAAACACCGACCCTTCCATTAAACCACCAAATTGCGATTTTCTTTTTTTTTTTTGTTCTGTTCTTCTTTCTAAATTTCACCTTGTGCAGGTTACCTAAATAAAACCACCCACGCGGCACCCCACAGGTCCGCGACAATCATATAAGACTAATATAAAAGGCACTGTTAATTGAATAAAATTCCAAATACGATTATCATTTTCAAGTGATTATGTCTTCATTGGAAATTGATAATAGACACAATACAACTTACTTCATCAACAGCTTTATACTCATACCGACTGTGGGCTCTGGTTACCTAGGTTATAATTTATTTATAATATATAGACTTGACTAAATCGCGATCGGTCTTTTCAAAATTAATAATTGTTGCAAATACGGTAAATATTGTTTTAGTTTAATATTTCTATACGCCATGCGCGATGTGTCAATGTAACGATACGACGTAATATAAAAATGTTTACCCGACAATTGGCTTTTGGAAACGCACACGCTTGGCAAACTCGTTAAACGCATTGGTAATGAATGGTTGCGGCCGGAAAATGTATTTGAAGAACTGGCCTATCCACCATACAGCGGGATCGCCGTGCAAGACGTTTATTCGTTCAGCTAAGTCCTCGGGCAACACGACCGGAAGGTAAAGATGATTGAGATGTTTGTCAGCATTATCGGATGTGGGCAGATCATACATTATGACTTGAGTAGTTTCGTTGCCTATAATATTATGTAGTTAATCAATAAATTCAATGAAATAGTTCATTATGTTTGCATGGTTGCGGTATACATTTACAATAGTTATAAAATAATACTAATCCTGTAGTGAGGTGGATGGGACTCTGGTCCATTGCCACTCGCATAAAGACACACTTCCCTATATTTTAAATTAAATTTAAAT
>NC_042494.1:5076707-5080496 GCF_005508785.2 Acyrthosiphon pisum
CCCCCCCCCCCCCCCCCTCCTCCCAAGTGTTAATTTTTATTGCCACTCATTAAAAATATATTAATAAATTATAATAAATAAAATATGTGTTTTGCATGTGAATATTTACAATCTGTATACACTAAAAACATTGTGAAATAATAGTATTATAGTGGCCGAGCGGATTAACGACGCGCACCAACGCCGATTTAAAACCTCGGCTGCGGGTGGCATTTTTCTTCGGACAAGTCACGGTGTCCAGAGAGAAGTGGTGGTGGTACTTATACTACTTAACTAAGCAGATACCTACGGGTGCCCACTAAAAAACTTCCAAACTAACAAATACACGTGTTTAAACCTACAGTACCCTATCCACATTTAAAAACCACCCAATAGCCTAAGTGGCCGCGGGTTAATTAATAAAAAAAAAATAGTATTAAATATAATGATACATGAAAAGAGCTTCTTAAATTAAACTTATTAAAATTGTCTTTATTTTAGGATTTAAATTGTATTGTCTATATAAAGAGTGAGTTTAATAATTTACACTTAAACAGAATAGTTGGATTGAACTAACTTACGTAGATAAAATTGCACAAGAGCTTTTTAGCTTTGGAACAGTCAGGTGGATTCTGCGTATGTTGAAGTCTCTTTTGGACCAGTCTACTCAAAGAGCCAAACTCTTTCCACCTCCACTGTGAATAACCGTCGACATCGACCAGCTTGGCTACATCTCTCAATAACGATCTATACTGTTCGTCGACCATGGTTTTCATATCAGAAACTTTTGGTTTCAAATCATCGAATTCGTTTGCCAACGATCGTAATGTAGAACTGACGTAATACCAAACTTCTTTCGTGTTTGAATAAATACGGCGACGCAACAATTCGTACTCTTCAGACGGGACGTATAACATTTTACTTGTGTTCTTCATCTGTAAGATGAATAATTTATATTGACATATATTATTATTTCACAACGTCCGACTGTCCGATTCTACTTTAAAATATTTTATTCTAAAACAAACCAAAATATATTTTCTAAATGTTTATTTACACTACGTTTTAATTTTCAATGTGGCGTTAATTTTAACGTTTATAAATAAACGGAAGGCGTTGAACGTTTAGTAAACCTACTGTTTTCTATAAATTAATGTGAACATAATGTATAGATATTTAGTGAGCCAGCACTTCTCAAAAAGTGCCGGTTGGTAAAGTGGAAATCCCCAAAAGTGCTAGGCGCGTATATCACACAACCAGAAACTTGAACCTATATCACAGTCCTTACAAAACACACAATTTTGGTTAAATATTATATTAATATTATAACCTTTATGCATGATGCTTAGAATAAATAAAATTTAAATGTCTATTAAAGTTTCTTTTATGAAATATTATTTTACTCAGAATAGTCTAGTTGTTGCATAGATATCTGCGCCACCTTTGCTGTGATCGATAAACGCAGACTCTCAGACGCAGAGGCGTGACAAAAATAATATGTGTGGGCCCAGTGGTCGAGTTGGGAAAAAATTAAGTAGATGCGCTCAATCTAACGATATAAAAACTACGTTCAAAGAGCGCATTTACTCAACACAGACTCGTGGAGGGCCTTGCCCCCCCACGAACCTGCCTTACATACATTTTGAATACCACTTTTAAGCAACACATTTTGAATTCTAAATAGGTATAATATATTTTAATACCCGCAATATCTACATCTTACATTATTTCGGATATTAGTTTGTACTCCCTCCCCCTCCCAAGTAAAAAAATGGATAGTAAGGGTACGCAAAAAAATAAAAATAATAGGAGAGGGGGGAGATCCGTCTCTCTGCGCATCCCCCATTCGAGCACTGGCACATCGTGCGTCATTGCGTCTTTGAAATTTCAGTCTCCGAATCGTGCAGACATCATCCACGACTGAATTAGCTCATTTCCCGCCATTGCCACACAATATACTATTTAAGTAAAAAAAGCAATGTGAACTTTTGTGCATCATGATAATCTGTGCGTTTTGGTATAATTAAAATATAAGATAAAAAATACTGTAATAAGATGGCTTGTGTACATTTTTTTCATCGAATCTCAATCTAAAAACATAAAATATAAAAGTAAACGATTATTATATTATAATATTCCATTTTATATGATGCACAACTTCAGCAAGACGTACTTTTGAATTAGATCGTTTCTTATTTCAGTCAGTTCGATGTTGATTCTCTGCTCCTCGTCGAGATGTTCAAGTGATATGGCAAACGTTTGTTCTAGATCATCGGTGAAGGTTTTTTTGCAATTGAAATAAAAAGTCACATAAAATAAAACGACTAATACGAGAAATGAGAACATAAATATTCGCTTCCAGAACTGAAGATAACATTTGATCATCTTCATAATATTTATAGTTGATTTCATGACCGTGCCTGAAGTCTGTATATGTAAGACGGTAAAAATGAAAATCATTTTATTATTCGATCATAGTCATAGTTTTGGCGGATCTTATGCCTCGGAAAAAACAAACAAACAATTTATGAAAAACTGAGAAAAACCAGTTTTTGTAAAGGAATTTAATATGCCTAGGTACTATACAAAGAATTACGATTTAGTTGTTTCATTATAATTAATAAATATTATTTCTGGGTACTTGAAACTTTTAAAATAATTAATTATATTTTATACACAGAATAACATTTTTAAATGCAAATCTTTGGCAAAAATCAAATCTACCATATTACTAATGTATAACAGTAAAATAGATAAATTAATAGTAATAATATAATACATTTTTATACATAAATATATTTAGTTATATTATAGCCTGACCGACAGTCTACTTTATTTTCGAATATAATGATTTTATATAATTGAATTCAAATTTAACACATCCATTAGAGATATATCTATAGGTATCTAATTACAGTAGAGCGGTAGCTACTTGCTCACCTTTTTTTTTCTTCCAAATATCTTGTAAAATATCTTCAATTATCAGTATAATTCCATTTTCAGGTATTTTATGGATGAATGATTATCTTAATTTGATATTGGAATTAGAAAAACTAAAAGTTCCTGCTTTGACAGGAGTATTGATAAGTACTCGGCTAAAATATTATGTTCTAAAAAAGAAAAATAATATTATTTAAAACACGACATAATATTTAAAAAAACATCTTAGACTACTATAGTAACCAAATATTTCAAATAACTGTAACCCCTAGCCCACGTTATGATGCGTTATAATAACTCTAAGTAAAGAATTATAACACTATAATTCGTATTATTTTATTTTAATTATGTAGATTGAAACTCGAAATATGAAGATCCCCCAAAGAGTCGAAACACCGTAACACTGCAGCACGACTATCCAAACGATGCATAGGAAATAGAGAGGGAATTAACCGAATTTCGAACTACTTACCGACAGATTTATTTAAATCAAAACTGTATATGTAGGTACGGTGTCTGATTTCACGTAGAATTTCAATGAGCGTAACTTTAAAATACTAATGTATTACTTGCGATGCCCTAAAGGCGGGTACATTGTACAACTAATTCAGAAAAAACGTTATCCGGATGATCGCAAACGGTCTTTGGAAATATTATTACTCTGAATTATTATAATTTTATTCGTTTAATGTTTCTAATGTAAAATACGATCACTCGTTCACAATCGTATATTATTACATAGGTGGCTTCGATAGGTGTGAAATGTGTAAAACTTATCCTGTACAAAAAAATACCTACCTATAAATATTATATTTTAGTATTTGCACAACTTTATAATTTATAATGTTCAACGTGTTTAACTTATAGTTA
>NC_042494.1:5082799-5083630 GCF_005508785.2 Acyrthosiphon pisum
GCTAGATGTATTTTTGACTTAGATCGTTACGTATTTCAGTCAGTTTGATGTTGGTTCTGTGCTCCTTGTCGAGATGTTGAAGTGATATGGCAAGCGTTTGTTCTTGATCATTATTGTCGAAGGGTCTTCGCAATCGAAATAAAAAAAATCACATAAAATAAAACGATCCATACGAGCTCTAAGAACAAAAATATTCGCTTCCAGAACCGATTGTTACATTGGGTTATCTTCATTATATTCATGGTTGATTTTATGACCGTGCCTGAACTCTGTCAATGTAAGATGGTAAAAATGAAAATAATTTTATTATTCGATCATAGTTACAATTTTCACAGAACTTGTACATTATTAGATTCTGAGTGGAACGATGAATGTATTGATTTTACAATGATGTGTGTTTTTTTATTTTTTTATTTTTTTTTTATTTTTTTATTTTTTTATTTTTTTATTTTTTATTTTTTTATTTTTTTTGTGTGTGTGTACACGATAAGTAGTCGAAATAATGCTACGATTTTCAACTTCAGTATCTTGTTCGATCAGAAAGTGAATATCGTTGGTGCATTGGGGAGGTCAAAATTTAAATTTCCCAGTGGTTTTCAAAAGCGCCGGGAAAAACAAAAGAAAAATTAAGGAAAAACGGGAATTTTTACGCAAAATCGATTTTTCACAAAATTGAATTTGGTTTTTGGTGTAACTTTAAAAAAAATTACCGTAGATACATGAAATTTTGACTGAATGTTTATCTTAGCATCTTCTATACACCATAACATTTTCAAAATATTTTGATGTATTTTGAGCTCTTTACGGACATTTTTATTTTCCATTTTTTTT
>NC_042494.1:5083730-5085702 GCF_005508785.2 Acyrthosiphon pisum
TTTATAATTTACACTTAAACAGAATAGTTGGATTGAACTAACTTACGTAGATAAAATTGCACAAGAGCTTTTTAGCTTTGGAACAGTCAGGTGGATTCTGCGTATGTTGAAGTCTCTTTTGGACCAGTCTACTCAAAGAGCCAAACTCTTTCCACCTCCACTGTGAATAACCGTCGACATCGACCAGCTTGGCTACATCTCTCAATAAACGATCTATACTGTTCGTCGACCATGGTTTTCATATCAGAAACTTTTGGTTTCAAATCATCGAATTCGTTTGCCAACGATCGTAATGTAGAACTGACGTAATACCAAACTTCTTTCGTGTTTGAATAAATACGGCGACGCAACAATTCGTACTCTTCAGACGGGACGTATAACATTTTACTTGTGTTTTTCATCTGTAAGATGAATAATTTATATTGACATATATTATTATTTCACAACGTCCGACTGTCCGATTCTACTTTAAAATATTTTATTCTAAAACAAACCAAAATATATTTTCTAAATGTTTATTTACGCTACGATTTTAATTTTCAATGTGGCGTTAATTTTAACGTTTATAAATAAACGGAAGGCGTTGAACGTTTAGTAAACCTACTGTTTTCTATAAATTAATGTGAACATATTGTATAGATATTTAGTGAGCCAGCACTTCTCAAAAAATGCCGGTTGGTAAAGTGGGAACCCCTAAATATTCCTGGTGGTAAAATGGAAATCCCCAAAAGTGCTAGGCGCGTATATCACACAACCAGAAACTTGAACCTATACCACAGTCCTTACAAAACACACAATTTTGGTTAAATATTATATTAATATTATAACCTTTATGCATGATGCTTAAAATAAATAAAATTTAAATGTCTATTAAAGTTTCTTTTATGAAATATTATTTTACTCAGAATAGTCTAGTTGTTGCATAGATATCTGCGCCACCTTTGCTGTGATCGATAAACGCAGACTCTCAGACGCAGAGGCGTGACAAAAATAATATGTGTGGGCCCAGTGGTCGAGTTGGGAAAAAATTAAGTAGATGCGCTCAATCTAACGATATAAAAACTACGTTCAAAGAGCGCATTTACTCAACACAGACTCGTGGAGGGCCTTATACATTTTGAATTTCACTTTTAAGCAACACATTTTGAATTCCAAATAGGTATAATATATTTTGATACCAATATCTACATCTTACATTATTTCGATCATTAGTTCTTAATGCCCCCCCCTCCCCATCCAAGTAAAAAAAAAAAATAGTAAGGGTACGCAAAAAAAATAAAAATAGTAGGGGATGGGGAGATCCGTCCCCCTGCGCATCCCCCATTCGAGCACTGACACATCGTGCGTCATTGCATCATTGAAATTTCAGTCTCCAAATAGTGCAGACATCATCCACGACTGAATTAGCTCATTTCCTGCCATTGCCACACAATATACTATTTTAGTAAAAAAAGCAATGTGAACTTTTGTGCATCATGATAATCTGTGCGTTTTGGTATAATTAAAATATAAGATAAAAAATACTGTAATAAGATGGCTTGTGTACATTTTTTTCATCGAATCTCAATCTAAAAACATAAAATATAAAAGTAAACGATTATTATATTATAATATTCCATTTTATATGATGCACAACTTCAGCAAGACGTACTTTTGAATTAGATCGTTTCTTATTTCAGTCAGTTCGATGTTGATTCTCTGCTCCTCGTCGAGATGTTCAAGTGATATGGCAAACGTTTGTTCTAGATCATCGGTGAAGGTTTTTTTGCAATTGAAATAAAAAGTCACATAAAATAAAACGACTAATACGAGAAATGAGAACATAAATATTCGCTTCCAGAACTGAAGATAACATTTGATCATCTTCATAATATTTATAGTTGATTTCATGACCGTGCCTGAAGTCTGTATATGTAAGACGGTAAAAATGAAAATCATTTTATTATTCGATCATAGTCATAGTTTTTGGCGG
>NC_042494.1:5085752-5095265 GCF_005508785.2 Acyrthosiphon pisum
AGGTGTTGTTGCATAGCAAGTCGAGGGATATTTTCGATTTGCGGAGCGGAGCGACGGCGCCGAGGTGCGCAGCGACGAGTGCCGCTAACTGTGTAACACTGACCATATACTAAGACATAACTTCCCCTGTAACCTACTTAAGGTGGTGTTGCATAGCAAGTTGGGGGATATTTTCGATTTGCGGAGCGGAGTGCCGCAAACTGTGTAATCACTGCCCTTCTTACTGTAGGTAATTAACTATAGTATGAAACGGAAGACGAAGATGAAAATGAAACTGGAGATGAAAATGAAAATGAAAATGAATGCTTTGAATAATTTATTAATAAAAATTAAACAAAATAAAACAAAATGAGACTTGTAACTTTTAAAATAAAAATGTCGAGGTCCTCCGCGTGAATTATAGTAGTGTTGCGCGCACGCGTATAAACGTAAAATCGTTAACTTTGGGAAGCTATAACTTCCAAAATAATCATTTCCGCAAATTTTTTTTTTGCACCATCGTTCTTAACTTGTCAAAACAATCCTTTTCAAAAAAAAAATTCAAAAAAAAAAGGTGTCCGGTAAACTAGACTTGTTCCTAATTAATTATATTTTATACACAGAATAACATTTTTAAATGCAAATCTTTGGCAAAAATCAAACCTACCATATTACTAATGTATAACAGTAAAATAAATAAATTAATAGTAATAATATAATACATTTATACATAAATAAATTTAGTTATATTATAGCCTGACCGACAGTCTACTTTGTTTTCGAATATAATGATTTTATATAATTGAATTCAAATTTAACACATCCATTAGAGATATATCTATAGGTATCTAATTACAGTGGAGTGGTAGCTACTTGCCCACCTTTTTTTTTCTTCCAAATATCTTGTAAAATATCTTCAATTATCAGTATAATTCCATTTTCAGGTATTTTATTGGATTATCTTAATTTGATATTGGAATTAGAAAAACTAAAAGTTCCTGCTTTGACAGGAGTATTGATAAGTACTCGGCTAAAATATTATGTTCTAAAAAATAAAAATAATATTATTTAAAACACGACATAATATTTAAAAAAACATCTTAGACTACTATAGTAACCAAATATTTCAAATAACTGTAAACCCTAGCCCACGTTATGATGCGTTATAATAACTCTAAGTAAAGAATTATTGAAGATAATATATGAAGATCCCCCAAAGAGTCGAAACACCGTTACACTGCAGCACGACTATTCAAACGATGCATAGGAAATAGAGAGAGAATTAACCGAATTTCGAACTACTTACCGACAGATTTATTTAAATAAAAACTCTATATGTAGGTACGGTGTCTGATTTCACGTAGAATTTCAATGAGCGTAACTTTAAAATACTAATGTATTACTTGCGATGCCCTAAAGGCGGGTACATTGTACAACTAATTCAGAAAAAAACGTTATCCGGATGATCGCAAACGGTCTTTGGAAATATTATTACTCTGAATTATTATAATTTTATTCGTTTAATGTTTCAAATTTAAAATACGATCACTCGTTCACAACCGTATATTATTACATAGGTGGCTTCGATACGTGTGAAATGTGTAAAACTTATCCTGTACAAAAAAATACCTACCTATAAATATTATATTTTAGTATTTGCACAACTTTATAATTTATAATGTTCAACGTGGTTAATTATAGTTAGTAAACACTTAAATTTATAGACTGGTTCTATTTTTGAAAACGAGTCAACACCAATGTCTGTTGTAGGTACAAGGTAATTATACTTCCTATACTACCATCAGTGCACTTTGCTCTGTCAACTAATTCGAGGGTTATAGAAAAAATATGAATAAAGCACTTGGTGTATTTTTTAAAGTAGTTCTAAGTTTTTTTTTTCTTTTTCAATTCTCCTATATATTTTTACGAATATTCACTAAATCGTTGGTTAAAATCAGTCAGTTTTTAATCTATAACCTAAAAATATATGGACATTGCCTTATTTGTTGTACATTTGATTGTAGTACCTATCACCCGTATAGGATAATACGCGATGAACCAACTATATGCCTTACCTCCGTACACTCTAAGCTAATGACTATCTCTAGAATAAATTCAGATTAATGCACTGTTAGCTTTTGAGGTACGATGGTACGCGTTTTGTCGATCTTACGTCCGTTCCCTAATTTGGAATGACTATTAGGACGCCACAACCAGAGCACTGTTCAGTTTGCAATAAACCTCATTGACTATAGGTGTGTGGGTCTGAGCACTGTTTCAATATTCAAAGGTAAGGACAAAGAAGACTTAGAAATAAAATTCAACTCGCGTTTTAATGGTCGGAAACACTTTTATTGAATTTTAAAACAAACATAAATTAAACACTTTGCGGATTCAGACCGCCGTAGCCCGTTCTCACCGACTCACTCAGTGACAACGGGGACTCCCTGTCCTTGCGCGTACGGCAGTGTTATATAGTTATATAGTAAAATAGTTTTTGTTGCCTCAGCACATCTTGCTTCATTGACCTATATTAATATCTAAATTGCTACGTTGATTTTTACATGTAATATGTTTACATAAAATAATATTACAGCGACGACTGTCTACAATATACGACATGATTAAATCGCAATAAATCAAATATTATTTTGTTTTATTTTTAAAAAAATACCATAGCATTCGCGTAGCGAGTCAGCTAGTTTACAGGAAATTTAATTTTGTAATCAATGGCAATCCCTATATTTTATTATAAATAAAGAATTGTTCGATTTTCGTGAGTCAAAACGAAACTCACGTGTGGACTGTGGAGCCATTTTAAATCATCTTAAATCAGTTGAGGGGGTCGAAAGAATAGCTAAAAAATATAGTATCACATATACACATATCTCTCAATAACGATCTATAGTGTTCGTCGACCATTTTTTTCACATTAGAAATTTTCGGTTTTAAATCATCGATTTCGTTGGTCAACGATCGAAACGTAGAAATGACGTAATATCAAAGTTCTTTCATATTTGAATTCGCGACGCAACAATTCGTACTCTTCAGACAGGCCGTATAATATTTTACTTTTTTTTCTTCATTTGTAAGATGAGCAAGTTTTATTGACATAATATAGGAAATAAAGAAAAGCCATTGAACGTTTATTATATGATTATCTATTATAGACAATAGTATTTAGTGAATTTTACCCTACGTATTGTTTTTGTTGGGATATAATATACTTTTTACATAATAAACATTAAACGAAAACATAAGAAAAAGAAAATTAAAGACTTTTTAAAACATTAAAGAATTCGAACGTCTATACATAATTATATTGTATGCGTCGGTGTGATTAAAAGGTAAGATAATTAATACTGCAACTGGATGGTGTGTGTACATCTATTTCATTGAATTTCAGTCTAAAAACATAAAACATAAACGAAATGATTAATTATATAATAATATTCCATTACATATAATATTTTTTTTTTTTTTAATTAACCCGCGGCAACTTAGGCCCTGGGAGGATTTTTTTACTGTGAGGGAGGGTACTGTAGGTAAACACGCGTGTTTGATAGTTTGGCAGATTTTTGAGTGGGCACCCGTGGGTATCTGCTATGCCCGGAAGGGGTATGGCGACACTGGTTCTCCGAACACCGTGACTTACTCGAAGAAAAATGTCGCCCGCAGCCGAGGTTTTAAACCGGCGTCGGTGCGCGCCACAACCGATGCCTCAGTCCGCTAGGCCACTCCATCCCCCACATATATAATATTATTGTACTTAATAATTATTTGTATTATTGTATTATAATATTTTTCTACATGCGCGAGATGACTGCAGTGAAAGAAACTTCGAGCGCTGTTCCTGTTTTTTCTTTCATATTATATTCTGTTTTAATGAATCACAAAACAACTTATATATTTATTCGAAATAGTATGTTGTGTGGCAAGATCGAAAAGTGAGCTATTTTACTCGCGGTCGACTTGTGTGGCGCTTTTTTGCGGGCTTTTCGACTGAAATTGCCTTCCCACACGATCCTCATATTATACTATTTTTTGTCACGCCTCTGCGTTCATCGATCACAGCAAATGTAATGCAGGGATCTATGCAACAATCCAATTATTCTACGAAAATAATTTCATAAAAAAAAATGTTAACGTGCCATGCAAGGAGGATAATATGAATATAATAAGATGAGGTATACAAAAGTTTATGTTTTGTAAGGAGCGTGGTAAAGATGTCGGTATCTGGTTGTGCAGAGGATACGCGTGATGAACGCGCCTAGCACTTTTGGTGATTTCTACTTAACCGCCCAGCACTATGGGGATTCTCACTTTACCGCCTTCTGGAGGTTGCTTTCCGACGCTTCAACTGTCATAAAAAAAAATAAAACTTCGGCGCAGGCATATGACAATATGGTCCAAACTTTGAATTTGTGGTCTAATATAATTATATACTGAATACTAGCGCAATGTCGAAATAATAATTAAAGACAACTTCAGCTAGATGTATTTTTGACTTAGATTGTTCCGTATTTCAGTCAGCTTGATGTTGGTTCTGTGCTCCTCGTCGAGATGTTGAAGTGATATGGCAAGCGTTTGTTCTTGATCATTATTGTCGAAGGGTCTTCGCAATCGAAATAAAAAAATCACATAAAATAAAACGATCCATACGAGCTCTAAGAACAAAAATATTCGCTTCCAGAACCGATTGTTACATTGGGTTATCTTCATTATATTCATGGTTGATTTTATGACCGTGCCTGAACTCTGTCAATGTAAGACGGTAAAAATGAAAATAATTTTATTATTCGATCATAGTTACAATTTTCACAGAACTTGTACATTATTTTATACATCAATACATCATAATCAAGTGCTTACGCAAAATATAAGCGTGCATATCACTAGAGCAGATGTCCGTTGATACATAACATAAATAAATAAGATATAGATAAATAATTTTTATCTAGATAAATTTGTCTAGATATTTCCCAATACTGCTAATAGGTACGGTGTCTGATTTCACAAGGAATTTCAACCAGTGTACCTTTACATCGACTAATGTATTATCACTTGCGACGCCGTATAAGGTGTGAACAACATTATAGTTACTAATCCCGTGAAAACGTTATCCGGATGATCGCAAACGGCCTTTCGGAGTATATATTGTAATATTATTACTATGAATCATTATACATAATATATTCATTTAATGTTTACAGTGTAAAATGGAGAAATACCAAAAAATATTATATTTTAGTGTTTGCATAACATTATAATTTATAATCATAATTATAATTGTAATAAATTATGTTTTGTTAAATAGTGTTTGCCTAGTGTGTTCAACATGTTGAATACGTCATGCTACATGCGAATTAAGTATAGGTAATTAATCAATAAAATAAATTATAGACCGTTTATATTTTTAAAAACTAGTCAACACCAAAGTTTTTTATAGCTACTAGGTAGGTAGTAGGTACCTAATAACTCTTGGTGACATTTTGTTTTGTATTATTCTACTTAATCACACATCACTGCACTATTTATGGAGATGAGAATTAAAACAATAAAACTACAACGAATATTTCACGATTCGACTCATCCACGTGAAATGTTAAGCATTGCAAATTTTTATTTACGCCTATTATAATATAATTATTTATAGCGTATTTTATGTGATTATTGATTGTAAGAAAAACTACATTTTAATATTATTTATCGTGTAGGTGAAATTCAGAACATTGTTTTCTGGAATAGTCATATAGCTATACTCTAGCAAGTCTTAAAAAAGGTCTTAACATATATTATATTTCTGACACCACATTACAAATCAAATTTGTTTTTGGCTAAACATTTTCGATCTTATATTGGTATAATGTTATTAGGTAGATCACGAAAGACTGACGATGTATGTACATTATTAGAGATGGGTGGAGAGAACTGGACAATACCCTTACCAATAAAATTGGATAAAGAAAAAATATTATTTGTATGATTTGTAAATTACCCGGGTGTTCATTTTATATATTAATATAATATTGTCTACGTCTGAGTGGGTAACGTATATACTTAGATACAATGCATGATAAAAAAATGTATTACTGGCATTGAAACCGTACTATAACCGTTATGTAATAGAACCGGTGCTTACCGCCAACACTAACAGGGACAAAACCGTTTGGACGCGGCCATTTGGACGCGAAGTCATTTAGATGCAGCCGTTTGGTCGCGAGTACATTTGGACGCGAGAACAAAATTATAATTAACATTATAGTTTGATCACGATATTGGGGATTATCTGACATTATCGAAATCGACGTTATCTTTTAGGCACGAAGTTGTTTAAACCAGTATTGTATATGAATTCAATTATTATTATGTTACTTTTACACATACGTTATCAAAATCAATAAAATCCAACCTACAACAATTTTAGTCTACACTTTACCGAAAGCAGTGGTTACGTTTACTTTAACGAAATACATTTTAATTAGCTATGTTATTAATGAAGTCGAATCGAGATCAAAATATTTTTAATGATGATGGTTTTATATATTTATTTGACAAACTAAGTTCTGATGAACTTAAAAGATTTTGGCGGTGTAAATACAAACGTGAGTGTAAAGCACGAGTTCATACTGGAATTGATAGTTAAGACGTACTAAAACGCATTGATGAACACACTCATGATTCGGAGACTGCAAAAGTCGAGGCGACGGTTGCCATCAATCGTCTGAAAAATAGAGTGGCTGAAACCATGGAGCTAAAAGTGATTGTAATAAACGAATGTATTTCTGGATTATTAGAAGCAGCTGAATTTTAGTAAATTTTAAAAATTATTCAGTGATCTATGTTATCAGGAACAAAAGTTCTAGGTGTATTATATTATGCACATTTTATTATTTATTATTTTTGTATTTTATTTTAGGGTGCAATATCATCCAGCCTAGCATTGAAAAAAGCAGTAAGACGAAAACGAAATGAAATTCAAGTATCGCTGAGTGCACTACAAGACTTATTAACATTAGAAATACCTGACTCTTTAACAGTTTACTCACCATCAGCAGGTATGACTTAACCATTTTTATTGGATGATAGTGGACTAGGCGTGAATCATATTTTAATTTTTGGAAGAAACCGTAGTTTAGACATTTCATATAATTCAAAAGTCTGGTACTGTGATGGAACGTTTAAAACCACTCCAGCTATTTTTTCTCAAGTTTTTGTGATACTTTCTGAAGCTTTGAGAGGTGTACACCCACTTATATACGTTCTATTGCCCAACAAACAAGATAAAATATACACTCATTTATTTAAAATGTTAAACCAATTAAAACTTGGATTAAACCCGACTTCAATATCTTGTGATTTTGAACAAGTGATATTAAAATCTATAAAAATTGAGTATCCAAATGCTGAAATGTATGGTTGTCTTTATCATTTTTCCTAAAATGTTTATAAAAAAATATGTGATTTAGGGATTGTATCAAATTATCGAAATAATGCTGGTTATTCAATCTTGGTGAAAATGATATCCCCTTTAATGATATTGATTTAGCAATTGAGTTATTGTCGGAATACTTACCACTTACCAGACGAATTACAACCCTTACTAGATTGGTTTAAAAATTGTTCAAAATTATGAACAAATGGGAATTTTGACATTTTTGAGAGGGATAGCCCAAAATGTTTCTGTACATTGACGATTACATTTTTAATTATTATGCATAATATGTGTAATGTAATTATTGCATTTTTTAAATTATGAACATTAATTATTATATTTATAAGCAATATTTTGAATTTGTGCATAATATGTAATTTAATTTTTAATTAGTATAAATATTTGAATAAAATGTATGCATATAAACTATACCTAATGCTTTATGGTTATTCTACTATATATGTATATTTATATTGAATAATTATAATTTGCCCTCGCGTCCAAATGTATTCGCGACCAAACGGCTGCGTCTAAATGACTTCACGTCTATATTTTATCCTAGATCTCCACAAGCATGTTCAGACATATAGATGATGATCATTTTGGTCTCGTTACTAAAAAAAACTTTTAAGCTTTTATTGTGCTGTGCTAGGGCCGAGCAATATTGTTGTTGTGAAATTTGCTATGTATAGTAAATCGTACTAAAATCCGATCATTAAAAAAAAAAACCAAACATTTGTATGTATAGATAAAGGAGAAAAATAAAAAGGACAATCATTATACCAACATTATAATATATTATATTGTAAATATAAATATATAACATGTTCAAAATTAGGTAAGTACGATTTATTTAACTACTCATAACATTTTATACTGTGGTAATTTATATAATTAATTCAAATACTTTTTTTTATTATTATTAACCCACGGCAACTTAGGCCATTGGGTAATTTTTAACTATGGGGGAGGGTACTGCAGATTTTTGTAAGCACGTGTGTTTTAGGTTGGAAGAATTTTAAATTGGGCACCCGTAGATTTGTGCCATACCTGGTCGGGGGATGGTGACCTCTCTCTCCAGACAGATGTCTGCCCGGAGAGAAGTGCCGCCCGTGACCGAGATTCGAACCGGCGACGGTGCGCGTCGTAATCAAATACTTTTTTAGATATATAAATATAATAATATGTAATATTATGTCCGTAAACATATTATAATACCTCTAATATAAATATTAATTGCTTAAATAAAAACAATGTGTAGGAATGTATGATGTACGTAATTATGATTCAAATTATTAATTTAACATTTTATTTCATATTTCCATTTTGTACCATTATCTCAACAATTTTTACGTTAACAAACTTAACAATACAATTTTCCAATTATTGTTGTAGATTGGATGATACTATGATATCTATTAAGTTTTGTATCTAGGTAGTTAGTAAATTATGTACTGTAAATTGTATTGGTGTACAAAAATACGTGGTTTTGTTGAATAATTCAATTGATTTCTATTTTATGTATTATTAATAAATAAAAGAGTTAAAACACTATGACAATTTAATTCATGGTCTGTGAAAATTGTGGCTATGTATTTTGTGTTTTTAGTAACTGCTATTAGAAAAGTTATGACCTGCTGTCGGTCAAACATCACAAATAATTTATTATACACGGTCTCAAATGTCTTTAAAATACGAATCCATTAATACATAAAAGGCAAATTCAATTTTTTTTAGATTGGTCATGATGGTTCTTACTTCTTAGACGATGATACAATGTGAGAGGAAACCAATAAAAGCAAACATTTTAATTGTCTTTCAATATCAACAAAAAAAGAGCAAAAATATACTAAAAATTATATTACGCCCAAAAATGCTGATATAAAATATATTTTGTAAGCATTTAAAGTTAATACAGCTTAATTAATATCTGAATTAAAAAAATAAAACAAATCAATTTGGTACGTCCAAAAATAAATATTCTCGTTTTCGCGTTGTTGCCTTGTTAGTTCTTCACTATTATTATAGAAAGTACTGGAAATGTTCTTTTTTTGACCCATAAAGTACCAACTAGATTAATATTTGATACCAAAACCATC